>NC_048298.1:285441488-285506155 GCF_013100865.1 Trachemys scripta elegans | reverse complement strand
CAGCTCGGCTCTTAGAGCTGAAGAGCCAGGGGAGGAGCAGAGCAGCCGCGGGAGGGGAAGTGCCCGGCTGGCATTTTCCCGGACATGTTCGGCTTTTTGGCAATTCCCCCCTGATGGGGGTTTGAGTGCCGAAAAGCCAGACATGTCCGGGAAAATCCGGACGTATGGTAACCCTAGAATAATCTCCAATTTAAAATTGCTAATAGATTGAAACTCAAATTAATCTGGCTAAGCAAAAGTATGTTAACCATAAAAGAGATTATTGAATGGACGACTGTAGCCTCCTTCACATCTTTGTGATAAATACCAGCTACCAACAGAGCAAGGTCCTTTCTACAATAAGCTTTCATTCAAGATTATAGAAGAGCTGGGGAATAGCTGGCAGGCCATAAATAATATTCCACTGGAAGTGCACCTTAAAAAGTGTGTTTACTGACAAAATGTTTTTAGCTATGCATACAAATGGCTGAACTCCTTGATGTATCCTACTGACTATACCCTAAAAAAAAAAAAAAAAATGGGAGAAGGACCTAAACATCTCCATTTCCTCTGACAGGTGGGATAACATCTGCCATAATATATGCAGAACATCCAGTTCTCTGTTTTTGCATTTTTCAGAACAAAATTCTGAATAGATATTATTGGACCCCTGAGTGATTGCATGAAGCTGGACTTACCCCACATACTAAATGTTGATGTGACAGCTCTAATGCAAAACTGTCTCATGTCGTCTTTGAATATCAAAATATATCCACACCAGGAAACAAGTGTGTGGCACTCTGTTTAAGGTGACTGATGTAGGGAAAACTCCTACCCTGAGCCTCTGTATTTTGGGCATTCTAGAAAATCTACCCTGTTTGAGTAATGGCAGGAAATGGATTGCTGCAGCACTTATAATTGTCAAAAGAGTCATTTTAAAAAAATGGAAATCTTCTATCTTTCCCTTCCCCCGCCCCTCTTTCTTTGATTGGCTAACTCAACTAACAAACACTGACCTCCTGGACAAACTGGCAACAACTTATAGAGGCCCAAGATCTAGCTATGAAGACACCTGGTCTTTCATGAGAGCATTACAAATACGGTGACTATACATCTCCTTTTGGCAGGGACAGTCCCCCTCTTTTAGACTTATCCCTGCTGTCCAGACTGGTTTGGCAAAAGTGAGCATTTGTCCCGTTTGCTCTTGCCAACTGATCAAGTTGGCAAGAGCAAATGGGACAAATGCCCACTTTTGTCCAAAAAAAAACAAAAACGAGGTGCGCCAGAACGTGTGGTGGGGGGAGGGGTAATGCCAGCTGTGCGCTGAGGGGGGGGGAATGGCAGAGCTCCAGTGGGGAGCAGACAGGGATCGGGCAAATAGAGATGCCAGCCCCAGCCTTTGGGAAATAGGGTGACCCTCGCTAGTATGTGCATCACTGCTCACTTGAGCCCTGCCTGTCCTTCACATGGGTAGTGGGACTTGGGTGAGTGGCTCGGGCCAATGGGTGGCTCCCGAATTGCTGGCTGGGGGAAGCTAGCCCCCAGCCCTGCCCCTTCCACTCTAGGTTCCGGGGCCCATGGAAGGGGTGGGGCCTTGAGTCCCCCCACTGCGGCCACCGGCCCAGGCTAGCTAGTGCCTGCAGCCCCCCAGAGCACTGGGAGGGAGTGCATGGCAGTGCTACTGCAGCGCCCCTCCCCAGCCCTGGAGTGCCGGCAGGGAGAGCACGTGGCACTGCCACAGCCCCCTTAGCTCTGGGAAGGCAGGCGGTGTGGCTGCAGCCCATGGATCCCAGCAGCAAGGCTGAAGCAGGACCCTGGAGGTGGAGTGTGGGCGGGGCCATGCCTGACTGTTTGGGGAGGCACAGCCTCCCCAAGTTTCCCCTACCTGGCTCCCATGCTGGGCCAGCCCTGCATGTGCAGGGATGGTGCGGGGCTTAGACAAACCTCGTGGGAGGCCTTGGGCCAGCCCCACTCAGTGGCTTGGTTTCCCTTTTGGAAATATGGTCACCCTAATTACAAACTAACTCCAGTATACTGGGCTTCTGATGTTTCTATTTTTGCAGGGGGGAGTGGGGAGAGTGAGGAGTTAGGGAATTATTTGTTTTATAAAGCTCAGGAATATTTATCTATAGCTGTTTCATACTGTGTTGTTTATTAAGTCTACACTGTTGCTGTGTTTTCTTTGTCATTGTATTTGAGTATGTCTGTATGGATATGTTAAAAGATCTTTTTTCCAGAAAGTGGATTAAAGCATGCCTTTGTCTGCAAGTTTGAAAAGCCCCCACACTACTTGTTTTCATAAGTACGTGTGATGGATACTACAAACACATGCAGGATCTTTTGGGGGAATATATTGTATTAAATTTGTGAATGATTTATGTACACAATTTATGTAATTGCAGGGGGAGAGGGTTGCCACAGCTCCTCCAGGAACTAAAAACAGTGGTGGGGAGCGAAGGGATTATTAAGGTGAAAAACTCAAGTTGGAAACATCCCGAGTCAGATACCAACCCCAGGGAGGCTTGCATATATTATTACCCAGGATTTGTACCAATTGTCTCCTCTTCTCTACCACTCCTGGTTGGCCCACCAGTTATGTTACCCAGGGTTTTCAGAATCCAAAGTAGTGGTAACTTAACTGTTTCTCTCCAGGTGGTAAAATAAATCAATGGGGACACAGCTCCTCTATCTGATAAATGATTGATACAAACCAGAATGCTTTTACCTAAGACTACTTTTTTATTAGGTCTCAAGCACACACACACACATAAGCTATAGCAGTAGGTTCAAAGAACCTCAAACCCTGTTACCTAAAGTCTGAGAGGGTTTCAGGTGATCAGCAGTCAGGCTTCTGGGGACCTCCTTCTGTCTAGCTGATGGGTGTCAGCTCCTTGCCTGAAGAAAAACTTCCTTGGACTGCTCCAAAACACCCTTTCTAGATTTTCTCTGGACAAATCACATAACTCCTAATAGCTCCTAATAGGATAACAATTTCCCTAGCAATGACTTGCATCTGAAGAAGTGAGGTTCTTACCCACGAAAGCTTATGCTCCCAATACTTCTGTTAGTCTCAAAGGTGCCACAGGACCCTCTGTTGCAATTTCCCTAGCAATGGCCAATAACAATTGATTATTCTCCTTATCAGCAAAGCCACTTCAGCAAAAAAAAACTTACAAACAACCACAATCAAGGTCAATTTTCCACATCTTCCCCTCCCCTGCATAAATCTGACCTTCACTTTATCTATCCCAGTCAGTAAAATTGCAGCTGTTTTTGTCTACCTAAGCAAGGCCAGATTTTTCTCCTGACTCTGTGGTGTCCTCACTTCCAGCTTGGAGTGGGGGTGGGGGTGGGGGAGGTGGATGGGGGGAGGGAGGGTTAAGTGCACAAAATGGCTACGGATTATGTCAAATCCAGTTCTCTTGCAACAATATTGGTTCAAACAGGGTTCTTCAGAAATCATAACACAAAGAAAGGGCTTTTGATATAAAAAGGCTGTGTTTAAACTGACTCAGGCTTCTTCTTTCAGGAAAGGGACACAATCTTCTGCCCAAAGATGGCCCCAGCCCTTCCTTGCAGAAGGGTTAGAAAGACTGGGGTACTAGTAGACCAAAGACTGATGGGTAACCTCTGGTAATCTTTCAGCATACATATAGAAGCTTTGGTTTTTATATATTTTCGCTGTAATGCTTGAACCTTAAGAATAAAAGTGCTTGCTAAGAAGGAGCTGTGTGGTAACTTCTAACTGCTGGCAATACCCTGTTCGTAGCCCTTGGAGAAAGAGCAACACACAGGCACTGGCCCTTAGGCAGACTAGCTTGCTGGGGATATTACAGTGTAAGTTAGAGAGCCGTGCAGCCTTAAATCCCCAGTCAAGAGGGGGAGAGACAAAGATTCTGTACCCAAGAGGGGTGATGGCTGGTAGCTGGAAACCTTATGTGAGTGCCCCCGAGCAACTCTGGAAAAGGAATACATTGCAGTTAACCCTGAAACCGTGACCATATTTACTTGTACACAGTGATTGAGTCACCTCTCAACCTTCTCTTCGATAAGCTGAGCTCCTTAAGCCTCCCATTGTAAGACTTTTTTTCCAACCTGAGGATCACTGTTGCAGCCCGTGACCCCAAGAGTCTGTGATATACCAAGGTTCAGTCTAGACCAATGAGGCGCTGTCACCCCTGCAACCTTAGGTGCCTTACAATACCTTGCTGCAGTAGCACCCACCTAGGCCACTCACAAACAGCCATCCAGCATGCAAGTCGCAACATGAGTGTCTGTATGTGACTGCAACCTTTCAGCCAGGAGTGACGGATGCTCCCTAAAAGTGGCCCTGCCCCCCTGCACAGCCCCTTCTTCCTGAGCCCCCACCCTTGCGCTTCCCTGCCCCCTGATCCCCTACCCTTATGCCATCCCTTCCCCTTGAAACCCTACCCACACTTGCTCCTCTCTGCCCCCTGTCACTCGCCCTTATGGCCAGTAAAAAGTGGGAGGGCATAAGCCATGGCCCCCAGACTCCCTGTGTCCCAATGCCCCTGCTCCCAGCCACATGTGGGTTACACTCTGGCTTTTGCAGCCTTGGTTATACGGTACTATAGGGTGACCCCAACATGCTCCAAGTCCTGGATTCCTCCCCCACCAAATGAATGTCCTGTACTGTCCAGCCCTCTCCGGGATGGTTCAAATATATTAAATCCATTATTCCTTTAAGGGAATAATATACACTAGCTTATTATCTTAAATAGTTATGCAGATACTTTAAAATTAAACTCACTGCATTAGATAAAACGTTTATTAACTATAAAGAGGGAGATTTTAAGTGAGTGCAAGCAATGAGTCATAAAAGTCATAAAGAATTACAAGAAAATAAAGATAAAAATGCTTGCTACTACTTAGCTTAACAAACTATATAAGATTCAAAGCAAACTTTCTCCCCACAGGCTTCCAAAAACATCCATGACCAAACTGTCAGGTCAAGACCCCTCCCCTGGAGTCCAGTGGGTTTTTCCTTTGCCTTCTCAGGTGTGGAGAATGAGATGGGCAGAGCGAGAGAGGAAAGGTCTCTTGGGGTGTTTGCCCCTCCTTTTTACAGTTTCCGTCCCTGTTTGAAAAGCATTTCCAGCTGAGACCCAAGAGACAGGAAGTTAGACTAGGTGATGGTCCCCTCTGACCTTAGAGACTATGAGTGTAAGGAGACCTCATGGTATTTCCTTGCTAAGATGCAGATCTCTTTGTCCCTGCCCCCCTTTCTTGCCAAAGGATGGCCACTTGATATGAGATGTCCCATCAGCTTAGTTGACACCTGCCCGGGGCATCATCTTGCCCTTTCTCTTTGAGAAACTGGATTAGCCACTCCCCAGACTTATCTAGGAAACACAATTAGGCCATGATTTCAGTTTGTTCATAACTTTACACATAATGTTGCTACATGAATTTTACCATGCTATTACTGATCAGCAAGTTATGAGTTTTCAAATGGTACCTCACAAGGCCTACCTTGTACAAAGATTATTAAAATAGTGTGTAGGATATGAATACAGGGGTGCATTCAGTCACAATTGGCAAAGGGTGGTGATCAATGGCTCCATGTCTAGTTGGCAGCCGGTTTCAAGTGGAGTGCCCCAGGGGTTGGTACTGGGGCCGGTTTTGTTTAATATCTTTATTAATGATCTGGAGGATGGTGTGGACTGCACTCTCAGCAAGTTTGCAGATGACACTAAACTAGGAGGCGTGGTAGATACACTAGAGGGTAGGGATCGGATACAGAGGGACCTAGACAAATTAGAGGATTGGGCCAAAAAAAACCTGATGAGGTTCAACAAGGACAAGTGCAGAGTCCTGCACTTAGGACGGAAGAATCCCATGCACTGCTACAGACTAGGGACTGAATGGCTAGGTAGCAGTTCTGCAGAAAAGGACCTAGGGGTCACAGTGGACGAGAAGCTGGATATGAGTCAACAGTGTGCTCTTGTTGCCAAGAAGGCTAACGGCATTTTGGGCTGTATAAGTAGGGGCATTGCCAGCAGATCGAGGAACGTGATCATTCCCCTTTATTCGACATTGGTGAGGCCTCATCTGGAATACTGTGTCCAGTTTTGGGCCCCATACTACAAGAAGGATGTGGAAAAATTGGAAAGAGTCCAACGGAGGGCAACAAAAATGATTAGGGGTCTGGAGCACATGACTTATGAGGAGAGGCTGAGGGAACTGGGATTGTTTAGTCTCCAGAAGAGAAGAATGAGGGGGGATTTGATAGCAGCCTTCAACTACCTGAAGGGGGGTTCCAAAGAGGATGGAGCTCGGCTGTTCTCAGTGGTGGCAGATGACAGAACAAGGAGCAATGGTCTCAAGTTGCAGTGGGGGAGGTCCAGGTTGGATATTAGGAAAAACTATTTCACTAGGAGGGTGGTGAAACACTGGAATGCGTTACCTAGGGAGGTGGTGGAATCTCCTTCCTTGGAGGTTTTTAAGGCCCGGCTTGACAAAGCCCTGGCTGGGATGATTTAGTTGGGAATTGGTCCTGCTTTGAGCAGGGGGTTGAACTAGATGACCTCTTGAGGTCCCTTCCAACCCTGATATTTTATGATTCTATGATTCTATGAAAGGGTGCACTCAAGATACTGTTGTCAGAATATTTAGCCAAATAGTATCTTGTAAGGTTATCATGTAAAAACTGGTGACATGCTGGTTACTAATATTGTTGCATAATGTATGTATAGTTAGTGTGTAAAGAATTGTGGGTGTGATGCAAATATATTCAGATCAACCAATCTGAGTAAAGCGGATAAACTAGTCTGGCATTGCCAAAGGAATATTGTTTTACCTATTTGACCATGTCTCCAACGTAAACTGAGCAAGGTGAGGCCAGAGACAATGAAGTACATTTACATCTAAGGAAAACAAAGTGATTAAGACAATCAAATAAGCAAATTGACCAGAGTATAGCAACTATACACCCACAAGGACTGTGGAACTCTCTGGGTTTATATTTCAAAGGTTTACGGGACTATAAAAAGAAGGGGAGAGAACCCCTTATTTATCTCTCACTTAGGGAAGACAGGGGACAGCACCCTCTAATTCCGTGAATGTTGGATCCTCTGGCTTGGAGGGTTGGCAATGCTGGTAACTTGATATAAGTGAGAAAAATGCTTAGGCAAAGACTGCAACTTGCTAACATTTAGGGTTTAGTCCCTAGAAAGCCTGTTATCTTTGTTTTGTTTGTAATGATACCTGTCTCTTTTTCTCTTGCTTAGCATAATTTAAATCTGTTCTTTATTAACAAACTTACTCTTAGTTTTACTGTATACCCTCTCAGTGCTGTCCTGCTGAAGTATAGAGTGAGTCCTCAGCTAACCTAGCAGGGTGGCATGTCCAGTGGCTTTGGAGGCAGCGAACCCGATCATTTCTTTGAGTATCCAGTGAGAGGGGCTGGAGACTGCAGATGAATGTCTCTGGGGAGTCTGGGAACTGGGGCTTACTGAGTGTTACCTGCAAGGCAAGATAAAGACTGGCAGAGTCTTGGGGAGTTTGCTAGTGAGGAAGAGAGGCTGGTTTGGCAGGCAGCTGACATACACATTAATCATCAGCAGAGCTCACTCTTACTAAGGCAGAGGGGTAACAGTGGCTTACAGTTCTGGGTGTCCTGAGGAGAGCATGACAGCTCTCCTTTGAACTCTCTCCTATTTTTCCACATCCTTCTTGAAATGTGGACACCAGCACTGGCCACAGTATTCTAGTGGTGGTCTTACCAATGCTGTCTACAGTGGCAAGATCACTTCCCTCCTTCCACTTGGTATTCCCCTTTTTATACATCCAAGGTTCACATTAGCCCTTTTACCCACAGCAGTGCAGAGCACTCAGGTTGAGGGGGTTATCTACAATGACCTCAAAGTCCTTTTCTGAGACACTACTTTATAAGACAGAGCTCCCGTTCTGTAGGTATAGCCTGCATTCTTTTATCCTAGGTGTACTACCTTGCATATGGCTGTGTTAAAACGCATTTGTTTGGATTGTGATAATTTAGCCAAGTGATTTAGATCCCTTTGTCACAGCCACCTGTCTTCATTATTTACTATCCCATCAATCTTTGTGTTAGCTGCAAACCTTATAAGTAAAAAATGTATATTGTCTAGATCATTGACCAAAAAAATGGAATACCATTGACCCAAGAATTGATCCCTGAGGGATTCTGCTGGTACTGTCTCCACCCTCTGATATCTTCCCATTAACTAATTTTGAGATCTGTCAGTGAGCCAGCTTTTAGTCCATCAAATGTGTGCCCTGTTAATTCCATATAATGCAAGTGTGTTTTTTTTAAAATCAAGATATTATGTGATACTAGGCAAAATGCTTGGAGAAATGCAAGTATATTATATCAGCGCAGGTGCCTTTATCAACCAGGCCTGTAATTTTGTCCCAAACTGCTTCCCCTCCCTCCGCTGTACCCATTTTCCAGGAAATCATGTTCTCTGGCATTAATTATATTTTAGCCTCTAGTTCTTTGTTGATAGAATCTCAAATTAACCATTTCATTATTTTGCCCGGTATTGACATCAAGCTAACTAGTCATTTCTCTGGGTCATCCCTTTTACTACTGTTAAATATTGGAATTACATTGACAGTCCTCTAATGCTTTGGAATTTTCCAAGATTTGTTAAAAATTAATATTAGTAGTTCAGAGTGCTCTTCAGGTCATTCCTTTAAGACACTTTAGTGTGTTCAGGTCTGATTTGAAATGTTTAAATGTAGCTGGTGCTGCTGCTTCACATTCTCCTTTGTTACAGATGATAAACTTTCTGTTCCATCCACAACATCATATGGGATGAATATATCCTCCTACTTCATTCCAAATATAGAACTGAAATAACCATTGAATACTTCTTTCTTTTCTGCATCCCTATTTATGATTTTACTGTCTGCATCTAGCCATGAACTTATGCCTGGCCCAGGGTTCTTTTTTTGTTCCTAATATGTTAAAAATGCCTTCTTCTTGCCTTTAACCCTATTGGCCATTGATAGTTCATTGATCCCTTTAGCTTCCCTTAAGTCACCTACATTTTTAATGTATAACTTACATTCATTGTCATTAACTTCCCCTTTTTTGAATTCTTTATATATTCATTTTTTTGTTTTGGTTTATCACTGCTTTTGCATCTCCTTTTAACCAGGTTGGCTTTTTGACCAGCATCACTTTTTATTTCCTATTTAGAATCCTGGCTTTTGAGGCATCCAGTTGGATGTTCTTGAACAATTCCTAGTTTTCATTAACACTTCCTACTTAAATTTATGTTCCCAGTCAGTTCTAACAACAATAGCTTTAAGCTTTAGGAAAATGCCCCTTTTATATACTGGTTAGTGCCATGTTCTGTTTGCAAAAAGTAGGTTTAACTAGATCATGATCACTGGTACCTAGGCAACCGATAACTTTTAGGTCAGCAATTAATTCTTTTCTGTCCATCAGAATGAGATGTACTATTGAGTTAACATGTGCCAGATGAAGGACTTTCTATGTTTAAAAAAATTATTGTTGTGAGCTGATATAAACCTCCTGGGTTCAGTTAAAACCTCATTTAAAACTGATGTGTGAATATGCAGTCCATTTAAGATAATCGTAAAAGAAGGTTAAGGGGCCACACCTAAATCAAGGCAGAACAAAATCTGCCTGGACCCTGGCACCATGTGGGCAGAGGGCTCCACTGGGCATTGTTCTTACCAGGTGAGGAGAAGTGTCTGTGGCTGTGGAAAAAAACAATCTGGGGTGCAGAGAAGAAACTGAGAGTGACGGAGGCAAAGCAGCAGCCTGTGAGCATGGTGTGATCATAGGAGAAGCCTAGAGCAGAGGATTTGGGGTCTGGTGCTGGCTAAAGAGGTTTGACGCTCTACACGAAGAAGCTAATTCCTGTTTTTGATTTCTCCTATGGTCAGAGAAGCAGGACTTTTTACACTCCTTGTTAATAAACGAGATTGCACCAAAGAAAATACCAGACTCTGTCAATTTCTACTCCCAACTGGAACATTCCCAGACCCCCAGATTTTGACTAGTTGCTCAGGTCAAAATGTGGCAACATCTTTTACAGCTGTTGAATAGAGGGCACGGGGCACTGCCCCAGCAAAGTAGGAAGCATGCACACATTTCATAAAAGTCACTCACAAGCCCAACGTGAACACAGCAATTCTATAGCAGACCTTCTTCTCCACTGGGGGCCGCCTTCTCTACTGCCCCTGTGGCACATGTGTAGCAATGATGTACAAGGTCTGAGTTAGGAGTGTGTCGCAGTGATTTCAGGGGGGTGGGAAGTGCTGGATTCACTGCCCAAGCCCCAGGCTGTAGGAACTGTAGAGCACTCTAACATGTAGTGCTCTAACTGCTCTGGTATGGTACCTCTTAGAGCACACTAGCAGCGCCTACATTGGGCAATTAGAGCACAACATGGTAGAGCCCTCAACGGTCCATGAAGCCTGTGGCCTGTCCTGTGAGCAAAGGAGCCAAGCTCAGGAGTAGGAGCAAGTGCAGCACTGAGATTCTCCGTCATTAGCTTTGGGTAGACTGAGTGAGAAAAGCTCCATGAAGACAGAGAACAACAGAGAACAAATGGGGGCTTGATTCTCCTGCAGGGTCCAGTGGGCTCCCTACTTTTGCTTCTGCTGCTGCCACCACTTTAAATGGGGGCTGCAGCCCCACTCAAAAGTTCTCCTGCAGCCACCCAAAGTTTACCAGCCACCACTGGGCAACATCATTGTCTTGTTTTAGAAACTCTTTAGGAAGTTTTGTTACTGGCCACAAATAGTGTCCAGCAATTGTCCCTTTGACAGGGTATCATCCCGCTCCTCTCCTAGCCACAACCCACTCAGAGATGTTCTTCTGGTCAAATACCGTGTGCAATTTATTACAGCATTTCCCCACCACTACCTTTACAAACTTGTGCTACTCTATATTTACAATAGTATACACTCTTTGGGTACATCTTCACTACCCGCCGGATCAGTGGGTAGTAAATCGATCTATCAGGGATCGATTTATAGCGTCTCGTCTAGACGCGATAAATTGATCCCTGAATGCGCTCCCCATCAACTCCGGAACTCCACCAGAGCAAGAGGTGGTAGCGGAGTCGACGGAGGAGCTGCAGCCATCGATCCCGCGCCATGAGGACCCGAGGTAAATCGATCTAAGATACTTAGACTTCAGCTACTCTATTCACATAGCTGAAGTTGCGTATCTTAGATCGATCCCCCCCATAGTGTAGACCAGCCCTTTGTCTCACTCAGCCAAGGAGAGGAGAGACAGGAGGTATCTTCCCCCTTCTCCTTGTTCTGACTGTCAAAAGTCTACCAGTCTCTCTCTCTCTCTTCTCCCCTTGAACATTTCCTTATTGTATCTGGCATAATTGGTTAATTCGCCCTGAGGCTCTTTCCAGTCCATTCCTAAACTATCAATTAGCCATAGCTTTGCCCCTCAGGTTTACTCCAGGGTGATTTTAATTGGTGAGCCACTGATCAGGTGTTGTATAGCTGCTGTTGCCCAGCACTCTGTCACAGTCCCCCAGGTTGAAGTTACCCATGATAAGTTTTTTTTTCCTGCGCCTGATGGACAGATGCTTCCGGAGCAGTCTTGGTGGTTTCTGATGCCCACCAGTTCCTCATCTTTAGTTTTATTAGTAAAAACCTTAATCCATACGTCTTTGAGGTTCTGTGACTCTGAACTGTCTCTCACTCTAACAGTAACAGTATCTTTGATGTAAAGTGCCACCTCTTTTTTCCCATTATATCCTTATAGAACAAGTTTTAGCCATCAATTTTAGTGTTCCACTCACGTGATCTATCCCACCAAATTTCACTAATGCCATATCATATTTCTTCTGATATAGTTTAACTCTAGCATCCTGCCTAGTGACTTGGAATAAAAAGTAGTTCATTATTACTTTAAATTGTGAATATGTCATCCATCTTCCTCCCGAACATAGAACAGAAATATGTATTGAACCCCTCTTCTTATTATGCATCATTATTGATATTTTTATTATCCCTAGTCTATTTTGGTCTGCTAGGCACTTTATCAAACAGAAATAAGCTATCAAAACTCTAGGTAATGTGCATTATTATAAGTGCATGCTTGTTGTAAATGTCCATTAATATAAAACCTTCCCCTATTCTCCATCTTCTCTTCACATATATCCTTATTCTGTTTGTTACTGCATGGACTGTCTGCGAAAATATATTTTGTAGCATATACTGTAGATCATGAACTGTGGGCTCTGGCGGGGAACAGGGTCATCAGTACTGGAAGCTTTCACTGGAAATGTCCTGTAGCATCATTTGTATTGAAACACCTGACCCGGTTCTACTGATATCAATGGAAAGACTCCCATTGACTTCAGTGGGGAATTGGACTGCGCCGTTAAATAGGGGTTAGGTCAAATGCCTCAGTTGATTATAACTGCTGAGCTATCATACATGAGAGAGGCAGTATCTCAGGTAAACGTCACCCACGACCCAACTCATCTCTTCACACCATCCAAGATGGCCAAACAGAAGGCTTTAGGTTTGGGGGGTTCTCCCTTCTTCCCTCCCCTCCACCCTCCCAATATTCCTTCAGAGAAAAAAGTGAAAGGTTGACAGGAGGGATTTATTTTATTTTATTTTGGTATACCCTTTATTTCACTTTCCTTTTCAGATGTTCTGTGGTACCCTGTCACATCGACTCAAAGCTGATGAATATTTTGTTCCCTTGAACTTTTATATTTCTATATGTGAGACCAGAACTCCACAAATGCCAATTACTTTATTCTTTTTTAAATCAATGCCTTGCCTGGCTCCACTTTAGAAAAGAATGTGTAAAATAGCGATTCATTGTGTTTTAAGTGTTTAATCTGATAACATGTTTCCTATGCTCTTTGTGCCTTGGCAACTGTCTCCAGGCAGGAAGCAAGTGGAGAGATTGGAATTGAAATAGTTTCCAATTCATTTAACCTGTCACAACCATAAAGACCAACATTTTCAAAAGTGACCCCTGACTTTTAGGTGCCTCAACTTTTGGATGCCCAGAAAGAGCAATGCGGGCTTGATCTTCAGAGGTGCTCTGTAACCACAGCTCCTATTGACTTTAGCTGGAGTTGTCACTGGTTCAGCTCTTCTGAAAATTAGGCCTACATGGGCACTCAAAATCAGAGACTGCTTTTCAAAATATGGGTAGGATCTGATGAGAAATAGTCAACTGAAAATGAGTCCCATTCAACTACATCATGTAATGGCACACAGCTAAAAAGTGACAAGTTTTTAAAGTACTTATATACCAATGCTAGAAGTTTAAATAATAAGATGGGTGAACTAGAGTGCCTCGTATTAAATGAGGATGTTGATATAATAGGCTTCACAGAAACTTGGTGGAATGAGGATAATCAATGGGACACAGTAATACCAGGATACAAAATATATTGGACGGACAGAACAGGTCATGCTGGTGGGGGAGTGGCCCTATGTGTGAAAGAAAGTGTAGAATGAAGTAAAAATCTTAAATGTACCATAGTATCTCTATGGATAGTAATTCCATGCTCTAATAATAAGACAATGGCAGTAGGGATATATTACTGACTACCTGACCAGGATGGTGATAGTGACTGTGAAATGCTCAGGGAGATTAGAGAGGCTATAAAAATAAAAATCTCAGTAATGGGGGATTTCAACTATCACCATATTGACTGGGTACATGTCATCTCAGGACAGGATGGATAGATAAAGTTTCTTGACACCTTAAATGACTGCTTCTTGGAGCAGCGAGTCCTGGAACCCACAAGAGGACAAGCAATTCTTGATTTAGTCCTAAGTGGAGCACAGGATCTGGTTCAAGAGGTGACTGTAGCTGGACCACTTGGTAATAGTGACCATAATATAATTAAAAGAGGGTAAACAGTGAGGTGGCAAAATTTGCAGATGATACAAAACTACTCAAGATAGTTAAGTCCCAAGCAGACTGCAAAGAGCTACAAAAAGATCTCACAAAACTGGATGACTGGGCAACAAAATGGCTGACATTCAATATGGATAAATGCAAATTAATACATATTGGAAAACATAATCCCAACTATACATATATATATAAAATGATGGAGTCTAAATTAGCTGTTACCACTCAAGAAGGAGATCTTGGAGTCATTGTAGATAGTTCTCTGAAAACATCCACTCAGTGCGCATCAGCAGTCAAAATAACGAACAGAATGTTGGGAATCAGTAGGAAATGGATAGATAATAAGACAGAAAATATCATATTGCCTCTATATAAATCCATAGTAAGCCCATGTATTGAATACTGCATGCAGATATGGTCACCCCCATCTCAAAAAAAGATGTATTGGAATTGGAAAAGGTTCAGAAAAGAGCAACAAAAATGATTAGGGGTGTGGAACAGCTGCCATAGGAGGAGAGATGAATAAGATTGGGACTTTTCAGCTTGGAAAAGAGATGACTAAGAGGGGATATGCTAGAGGTCTATAAAATCATGATTAGTGTGGGGAAAGTCAATAAGGACGTGTTATTTACTCCTTCTCATAACACAAGAACTAGGGGTCCCCAAATGAAATTAATAGGCAGCAAGTTTAAAACAAACAAAAGGAAGTATTTTTTTACACAATGCACAATCAACCTGTGGAACTCTTTGCCAGAGGATGTTGTGAAAGCCCAGACTATAGCAGGGTTCAAAAAAGAACTAGATAAGATCCTGGAGGATAGGTCCATCAATGGCTATTAGGCAGGATGGGCAGGATGGTGTCTTTAGCCTCTGTTTGCCAGAAGCTGGGAGTGAATGACGGGATGGATCACTTGATGATTGCCTGTTGTGTTCATTCCCTCTGGGGCACCTGGCATTGGCCACTGTCAGAAGACAGGATACTGGGCTAGATGGACCTTTGATCTGATCCAGTATGGCTGTTCTTATGTTCTTATGTTCTAAAATGCTGGCCATTGTTGTGTACACACACACACACAGGTGTATATATATATATATACTAGTTTTGTTGAATATCTTGTAAAATGTGCTGCCTCTACTGGACATCTTTCCCACCCTTTCTCTTTTCAGTTTAATCAGAGGCAATAGTGATATCTGTAGCTATTGCACAGTTGAATAAGTTGCACAGGCATACTCCATATTACTACTGGTTATGTATCAGATCTGTTCACTTTATAACAAAGTCTTGTGGGGGGAAATGAACATAGTTAATTTACAGAAACTGATTTTTTTAAAATATTCTAAAACATTTAGTATATGGTTACATGAATATGTTCTCAAGAACCAAGACATCCTATATTTGTAGGAGTGTCTGTGCCAAATGACTTAGGTACAAAGGAGAACTAATATATTTGTAGGAAACTGTTTCTAAAGTGTTTTTATAGCCAATTCAAGATGTTTACAGGAAAAAATTAACATAGAAATTTTCTTGAACTATTTTCTTATATGAGCACATAGCATTTCCCATTAGCTTGATGTGCTGCACAAATTTGGTCCATACTGCATTTTCTTTAGAACTGCTGGATTTAATTCATAAATCATTTTTAAAAAGGAAAATATGTATCTAATTTTAGAATATGGGCCTCAATCCTGCATTGGCATCTGCTAACACAACCACCCACTGACCTGCAACCACCATTTTGTGATGGGATATATAAACCCCATACCAGGCAACACAGGGTTAATGAGCTAATGTGGGCTGAAGTGGTTTATAGTTAGGTTGCTAGGGAATAGGTATGTAGTCAGATCATATTAATGCATAGAAATTATTAGGAAAGGATTGATGCAAATGGTTATTATTAATTATTATGGTTAAATATGGAGCCCAGAATGCTACAGATGGAATAAGGGCAGGCACTGGCCTTATGATGATTGGGATACCAGAACAAATATATGTCCATGACCCCTGCATCACGTGGGGCATAAGACACCATGCCTAGTCCCTTTTCTCAGGTTCTCTCTGGCTTTGAACTGGTATCACCTGGATCCAAGGCCTTCTGAGGTTCTGCACTTGCTCATTTTTCATCCCTGTATTTTCCTTATCTTTTAGAGTACAAGTATGAAATGCATTTATTCGCATGGCCCTTTTGTATGCACAGGGTTTGTACTGTTTGGATAGGTTTATGCTGTTTAATTATTATTGATAGTACAACTATTTGGTTTCTTTGTAAGGTTATAGTTAAATCTATGCTACTATACCGCCAGTCATGTCGCTCCTAGAGAGGAGTTTCTAAAGGAAAATCCTATGTAGCCTGTTTTGGGAAAGAACCTATGAGTGATTATTCATAGTAAACATTGTCAGTGTGGCAAATCAGTTGTGTCGTCATCTGTAAGGGCTCCAGAAAGGAGGGGAGAGAAGGGCAGGGGGGGAATAGTGAGGCAGAAGAGGGGAGCCTGGAGGTTGATGTGAAGGAGGGGGTTGGAACAGACAGCCAGTCAGTACAGGGGAGATAATGTCTGGAATTAAAACTGTTTGAAGATGGTCTGAGGGCAGTTCCCATCACTGCCTGCTGCAAAACCAGCCAAGGTCACTTCTGCCCTACTCCAGTGACCTGAGAATTTTTCTGGCCCCAGGAAGCTGGCTTCTCCTTGGAATCCCTCTTCATCAAGCCTACATGGTTTGGGGAAGAAGAAGCTCCTCGTGAGTCCTAATACCACCATGTGGAAGGACCAGGGAGAACTACCCTGGCACAGTTCTGGCTCTGGCTATGCTAGGTGGGAGTGGTAGCCTCAAACTAGGCCACTTCTTTCTTCCTCTGACCTCTTCCTCACTGCCCTGCCAATGCTGCACCTACTGAGTCTGTTTCTACCATCAATGGGATTTCACACCGGTACGGAGGTCCATGCTATCAGATCTCAGAGCAGGACTGAGGCCATCATGAAAATCTGATGTGATTTACCTAGGAATTCTTCTTATCCTTTTGGTGATTGTAGCGGGGTAGTTATCCCACTCCTGAGAGAAAAGGCTAGGCTAATTGGGGAAGCAGCCACAGCTGGGCCCATGCTCCCATCAGGCCACAGCTGGCCCCATAAAAGGGCTGTGAGCCAATAGCTAAGTCAGTCTCTCTGTAAGTGTGGAGAGAGAAGGACCTGGCTGCCTGGGAGAAAAGGGTGCCTGGAGTGGAGCAGGGCTGGGGAAAGGCCTGGGGAGCTCCAGCCTGATAAACCCCCAGGCTATAGGCCTTGTTAAAGGCCCAAGAAGGTACTGGGCTGCAGGGAAAGGCAGCAGGTCCAAACCCCCCTTGCCAGTGATGAGTGGATTACAGACTGCAGTCTGCCTCAGTGAGTGGGGGATAGATGATGACTGGCAGTAATCACTGAGGCAAGGTGGGGACAGAGGGTTGGGGGTTCCCCTGGGAGGGGAGACCCAGAGTGTGGGGGCACTCTTATACTTATAAGAAGCACATGGGATCTTTTTCAGGGAAAAAAGGCAATATGCCGTATTTATTGAGAATACAGCAGTTAGCATATGCTTTTCAGTTACACACACACCATGCACACAGTCCTGCCAGTTGATGTTTATAGCTACCAGTCCAGAGTCTGGATCAATCTAGTGGCCAGCCAGATTGGTCACAGAGTGGAGCTTGGCTCTGTCAGTCATGATCCAATGCTCCTGGAGTTGTGGCAAGATGAACCCAAAGTCCCATGGCCAAGCACCCTGTTCTTATAGTCTTTTTTTTTCCTCTGTTGAAATCTATGGATTTTGCTGTGTCAGTTTATGACTGGTTACTCCTTAATTAGTGTTATCGTTTGATGCTAACATTCCAAAACACCTCCAAGAGGGTCATCCTGTCCTGGTTTCGATTTAATCATTTGTCTTGTCTTTAGGAGTGCCAGCCTCCACCTCAGGGTCCTCAATCTGCCCTTCCTTAATTATGGATGCGCGTTGATGGTTCTCTGGTGTCATTAAGTCTCTTCACTCCTTGTTTCTTGACCATCTGGCTATAACAATGGCCTTCACACCTTATCTTTTCCTGATGCATGCATTCCTCATTCACACAAACAGTCTTTTACAGAGACCTTCAAAGGTATGGATTTTATGTTGAGCAAGAAAGGCATTAGAGAGTCCTGTGGCACCTTTAAGACTAACAGATGTATTGGAGCATAAGCTTTTGTGGGTGAATGCCCACTTCGTCGGATGCATGTGGGCATTCACTCATGAAAGCTTATGCTCCAATACATCTGTTAGTCTTAAAGGTGCCACAGGACCCTCTGTTGCTTTTTACAGATCCAGACTAACACGGCTACCCCTCTGATACAAGAAAGGCACTGTAAATTAAATCTTACTAAATCTTGTAATCAAAACAGTTTACATTGTGGCCCAGGCCTTCAACATTCCTCTAATTTCCTTAACATAGACATAATACAAGATCCTGTCTCTTACTTACTAAACCTTAAAACAAAGAAATGTATATTTAACTAGAGTGCCTAATTTATAATAAACAAATAAACAAAATTCTTTTGTTTTAGGATGAGTTATAATCTGTCATAAGGATTATTCTGGTCTGTCCGTGCCTTAATATCAGTACAGACACTGGCAGTCTGTCAGATGCGTTTCTACCAATGTCCCAGAGGGTCATTCCTTTCTGCTATTCAAAAAGGGTGGCTGGCAGGATGATCAAATCATACATTAATTCTGATAGTACAAATATAAAATCCTGCTCCTACAGCACTGCCAGGGGGCAGCACCGCAAGGTAAAGGGGCACCGGGTCCGGGAGGGACATGGGGGCTTGAGGCAGGCAAGACACTGGCCAGCAGAGGGCGCTCCGAGCTGGAATCGAGCTAATTCCCAGGATGACCAGCAGGAGGCGCCGCACCAGCGAGTCTTTGCTTTGCTACAGTGATCATGTTTTATGCTGTTTGTATTTGCCAGACATTCTTTTGGAGCAGGTTCCATTCCATTCCATTCCATTCCATATAGTATGTGATTAATGGCACATGATACATAGTTTTATACAGAGAGGGAATGTAGACCTTGCAGGGGTATAAGCTACCTTTAAATGAGATCTAAATATATCGGAACAGCTCATCAGCTGGCCTAAATTGGCATTGCTCCAGTGAATTTTGGCACTTCAAAATGTAATATGACTATCCTATAATGGTATAAATATACACTAATACAAACACTGGGCCAGCCTCTGCTCTTAGCTATGGCTGAAGTCAAGGGGGTTACATGACTATAGTTGAGAGCAAAATATAGCCCACTGTATTCAATTGCAAACAGACTTTATTGTCAAAATGATGTGAATTTTTTGTTCACCAATTTCCACACTCCCCTTTCAAATGGTAAAGAATTTATTCACCCGGGTGAGATTCACCTCTATGCAGAGGGCCAGCATAAGACTTCAAAACAGGTCTCTGCACAGCAGTGAATTCAATTTTATATTATTTGACCTTGCATGTTGAAGGATCAGATCCGATGTGTTGTGTGATGCCCACACCTTTCTACAAGACTACAGCGTATTGACTTGTTTAACCCACTTTGCTCTGTTCTGCCTGTCAGATTTGCACAGCAGCATTAGCTGTGTTCTCTCAGTTCTTCCACTCCTCTCTGAGGCCTTGGCTACACTCGTGGATACACAGCGTGTAGTCGCACCGCCAGCACTGCGAGAGCTCTCTCGCAGCGCTGCAAGTACTCCACCTCTCCGAGGGGAATAGCTTGCAGCGCTGTGAGCGAGCGTGCAGCGCTGCAGGCACTGATTTCACTGGCGCTTTACAGCGCTGCACTCGCTGCGCTCGGGGGGGGGGTGTTTTTTCACACCCCTGAGCGCAGCAAGTGCAGCACTGTGAATTGCCAGTGTAGCCAAGGCCTGAGTGATGATTACAGCTGGGCAGTGGGGACTGGTGAGTCATCAAAGGGCATAAATTCCACTCGGTGTTAAATGTTAAAAAGGTGGTAAATGCATGAGACACGTGAACAGCTTAAATCTTCTGCCCTTGGGAAAGCAGCATGCTATTACACAGAATATATTTAAAATACCTTGAGTATTTCACTGGTAAATATCACATAGGGACTTTTTATTGTGCTGTAATTTAAAATGAATGTTTCAGCACTGTCTGCTGTGAACTGACAATGAAATTAGAAATAAATTGGTGAGGGGAAATAATGGCTAATGGGACTGGACCAGAGCTAAGAGAGGTCACAAAATTGATTTTATTCTTTATGTGCAAGTGTGCCATTTAGGAAGATTTAATGGAAACCATATAACTTAGTACACTCAAATTAATCTTCACTGACAGTGAAATGTTTCATTAATGGTTACTGTGAGTTGGAGTTTAAATAGCGCATATATGTCCTGTTAAAATAATGAGCTCAGAGACAACAATTAACAGTTTAATCAAGAAATGTCACAATGCCAAACATCACAAAAAGGCAAATGCATTTAAATAGTAAATTCTTTGGGACAGGGACTGTCTCTTTAAATGTGTTAGTATTAGAGCTGGTGGAATAACTGTTATTGTGGTTTTCTTTTAGTTCACTGGTCATTTTGAAAAATTGGAAAAAAAATTCTAGTCAGGTCAAACAAACAGGAAATTGCAAAAAAAAAAAAAAAAGGTGAATTGAAAAAATCTGTTTGGGGTATTTGTCCAGGGCTAGATTGACAAAATTAGAAGGCTGGGGAAAGAAGATGTGGTGAGAGTGGTGTCCTTATTATAACTTGTAGCCTGTGGTTAAGGCACATACCTAGGATGTCAGACCCATGAGTTCAATTCTACCCTTTAGCTATTGTGAAGAAGGGATTTGAAGGGAGTCTCCCACACTGCAGGGGAGTACCCTAGCCACTGGGCTATGGACCACTACAGTGTGAGGCTGAAATTCTTGACAGGACAATTACCTTATGACATTTTTAGCTTAATTCTTCTGTTCCTTTTTTTTCTTTAATTTGCACACTAAGGGACCAATTGTACCAGCTTTACCCATATGAGTTACCCCAATGATACACATGGTTGCCTTGGGTTAAGCATGACTAAGTTGACTCTACTTGGATTGCTAGAGTGAGTAAGGTGAACAGAATTTGACTACAAAAAAATCTCAATCTTTCATGACATTGTGCCTGCTTTCCTCCTTGTTGTTTTTCTGTCCTCACCAGCACACATCTCCCTTCCCTCCTCTCCTGTCCATGCAGTAGAGCCGCCATCTAGTGATTCTTTTAACCACCTGACTCCCTACTGTCACTTTACAATATGCTTGTCTTGCAGCTCTGATCTTTCACTTTACAGCCTGCCCTCCTTCTCTTTTTCCCTTGTGTTTATGAGCAATATCAATTATAAAGCACTGAAACACAGCCCACCAATTCCCGAAAAGGACACACCAAATGTGATATTAAGTCATAATTTTTGTCCATATAATATTTTTCCTCCTGTGTTTTATAGAAAGGCTATTGGATTTCTGTGTTTCACTGTAACCTTGCCATCAAATTAAAAACCCTCAGCAAGGAAGAAGGTCATTTATCTCACTGGCTGTGAACCATTGTTTAAGGCTGAATACATTTAACATCTAAATTACCCTTGTCTACACTGGTATATTCTGCACCTATTCTTTGATTGTGTGAGCTTGTTTGTTTTCTTCATAAGTGGGTGTAACTGGACCAGTATAGAAGTTTGCTGAAATAATAGCATAGATGGGGGCTCAATTGTATTCAGCACTCTGTCAAGGAAACCTGCTCAGAGCAAATCTTCTTGATGTGGTCCTTAAGAAGATAGTGCCCTAATCACGCTAGGTGATAAACTATTGTCGGCACCAGTGTCGCTGCACTCATTGTGGACAAGAACTACAAAATGAGACCGTGTATAGGCAAAGTTATAGACACACAATCCTTACCTGGGCTCTTTATTCACCTGCTCTAAATAAGATGCAAACTGGCCTTAATTCACTAATGTTTGCAATTCTCTGAAGAGGTAAAGCACTGTATAACAGCTAAATATTATAATTAATTCATTTCCAGAACTGATGCAATTAAAACAGACTTCAACTGGATTTTTTGCAAGGAAATGTGAGACATGGAATGTTTCAAATGTGAGGAAATTGAAATATCTTCCCCCAAGATCCTAGCTATTTAAACTTTAGAAAATGCCACTCTTTTGGGGGAGGTGGGAAGGGGAGAAAATGAAAATTAAACATTTTGCTGTGGGAGACAAACATAACAAGTCTCCATAATGACAAGCAACCAGTCCATCTAAGAAGCAGTGATAGCAGCTGAGAGCCAGAAAATGTTGTTTCTGATACGTCAGGGCCACAATCATATAAAGGAAATGGATAGTCTAAGGTACTCGAAAAATCACTGAGATTTACTTGAAGTACCCATGACATCTCAGACACCTGTTAATGCAGGAGAAAAAGCTGAAAGCTTGATTTCTCAATGAACAGATGGGAGGGTGATAGGATCTGCCTCCGTGCCAGCCAGGATCATTGCAGACACCTGCAACATCAAGACACCGAGTGCAGAGTCATTACAGACATGGGCACTGTAAATGTCATCGAGTCCAAGTAGCAACTGGCTGAAGCTGCAACATAATCAGCCTGGAGTGAGTTGTATTCTGTGAACGGTGTCCTGAGAAAACCAGCTAGATACATCCAGGGCTGAAATACACTTTGAAAACTACACAGAATCTATTCACCACTTGTATATTCTGTTATGTATCAAAGGTTGGTGTTGTCATAAAAGAATTCAAGTAGCTAGAAAGAAAGGGGGCACGTAGGGACAAAAGGCTAGTCTATGAGTGATTATGAAACTGAGATGATGGGATGTTAGTATAGAACTAGTGACTATGCTCATTTGTGTTAAGCCAAGTATGGGCTAGCTGTTTCCCACAGTCTGAACAGTCTCAGGGTACATGCGTGTGATGTTAGCAAAAGTGCCTTTTCTCCAAGCTACTTGCTGCTTAAACTTTACTGAGAATATATGGGACTCTCCATTACAGCACTGGAGATGGCTTAAAACATCATTAGTATACTTTTCTGTTCATAAAATCAATTTACTTTCATATTACAGCTGTCTCCTCTTGATTTTTAATGCATAGTATAATCCTATAGTGAACCCCATCCAACTGAAACTCTCCGTAAACACACAGGAAAATGTGCTTTCAGTCAAAAATTCCTTTTGTAGGTTAAAGAAGCAACAAAAAACAAGGAAAGCAAACTCCCCAGAAGAGAGCACAGTGTGTTTGTGTGACTGTCCTTTTGTAACATGCTACAGTCACTGAGAACAAAATGGCTGCAGAAAACTGCACTTAGGGAGAGTTCTCAGAAAATTAGTGGTGCAGCACCCAGTAAACAAAATGCATCACAGTTTCAGAGCAACATACAGAAATTATATCCTTATGAGCTGGGCTTTCCTCTTTGCTCTGCCCTCGCTCCGAAATGCAGAGAACAGTGAGGAGATTTTCTTTGGCAACCTAATCAACAAGATGGTGTCAGTAAGCTTCCCCAAGGCCCAACAGAACTGCAGAAGCAGGCGGCACTCCAGGGATGAACTCCTGGCCCAGGGAAGTCAGTAGCAAGATTCCCACTGACTTCAAGAAGGTCAAGATTTCACTCCAGGTTCCTGCTGCAGAGCAGAGTGAAAACACATCCTATTTATTCAGCTTTCAGGCTATCTGGCTTTATGGGGTTGTTGGAAAGCATCCTCTTTCAGCTGGTCAGTATCTTATAAAATTATGGCAATTGGCCATTTGCTAGTTACATTGATGAGCTGAAGCTTTTGAGTATCCCTCAAGGCCTTTGGAGAAAAAAGGGTTCTACTGTATTTGTAAGGAGTCCCCTGTCCAAGTCTTTCTGGGGTTACAAAAGGCTCTCGCGCTCTTTGGAAAATGCAAATAACTATGACCTTCATGTGTTGCCCAAAGAGTGGTGTTTAAATGTTACTTCAGTTATGCAATTCTTTTATTCTATGAGATAAACAATATTCCACTGTAGTATTGCAAAAATGCCAAAATGGGTTGTAACATCAGTTGTTTTAGGCTGTAAAAGGTTTCTCTTGAGAGGTTTATTATTTACTCAGTTGCAGTAATACAATGTACCATATTCACAGGGACTTTCCTATCAGTTTTTACTATCCAATCAGGTGATCATGTTTACTTAAGAAGCCAAAGAAATATTTTGTTTCAAGTATTCATTGATCTTCAGTCAAAAATAGGGCAAAAGTTCAGAATAATATGAGTGGCATATAATACAAGTATAGTGTGATTCTAGAACAACCCTTGTTCCTTTTTTGCAATTCTGATTGGCTGGTTGGACACAAGGAAATAAAGCCATAAAGAATAAGTTGCTGTACATGACGGTTCCATTTTGGATAAATGGGAACAGAAATGCACAGGCAAGGGTCTAGTACATTCATCTCCCCAGGTATCCTGAAATGAAATGAAATGTCACATATGGCAGTCCTCATGCTGCATTGCTATTTCATGGTTTTCCTTTTAATAAAATATTTCACTGAAACGTTACAAAGACCTGGCCCCTGGCTGCTTGAACAGCTTTAGTGTGTCCATAGTTCTTTTGTTACATAGATGACAGCTGTCTAAAACATGTCCCTCTTATCTTTCCTTTCAGGACTGTCTGAATTTCAAATAGCCAACAATGTGTAACCATATCACTTAAAAACTGGTACTGAAGGCTCTCCTTCCATGGGAGGCTCTTTGAAGTGTTCATCTCTTAATGTAGTTTTGGCAGGTGGCTAACTAACCTCAGCAGGACCCTCCAATGAAATATCAAATCTATTCTATAATCACCACTTCATTTCTTTTTCTTAATTTTCCCATTTGATACCAGAGCAACCAATTAGACTGCAGAAGAAAATAAATTACTTAAAATACTCCACAAAATATAAAATGCAGTTTGATCAGCAATTCACTTATTCTTTTACATCCACCTTTGCTTTTTCCGTACTGAGAGAGAACATTTTCTTTTCATGGCCACTGGGATGCCAGCAGGTGTTCCCTTCAATGAAAGCTACATTTAGCTGTAAATTTAGATATGGTGCACTGCTGCCACGTTTAAAGAATTGTATTGTACATTGGGTCTTAAAGGTGAAATAGTAAAAATGTCTCCACTTTACATAGTAAGGCTCAGTGTGCACATATGGATCATTAGCAGGTATTTCAGTATTCCCCCCGCCCCTCCCCACCCCTCAATAAAAAGACCTACTAAAGGAGAAAAAGTCATAAAGCTGCTGGCCTGTTGCTAGATTTCCTGTTTGGGCCCAGGTCAAATGATCACTGAAGTCATTAAGAATCTGTCCGTTATCTTCCATGAATACTGACTTGGAGCCTAAGTGAGATGTCCTCTGTTCATTCCTCTAATGAAGTCAACAGCACTGCTGGAGGGTGGGAACCTGCCTATGGGGGGGAAAGTCAGATTTTATTTAATGCTAACCACCAGTGGTCTTTAAGGTGATCTCTTTAACATACTTGCTCTTCACTAGCGGTGATCAAATTTTTTGCAGTATTTTTTTTTTAGTTGAAAAATAGCCTTTTAATTTCCTGAAAAACTTTCAACATTTTTGACCTGGAATGAGATGAATCAGCTAGTGCAGGAAATGTTAAATGCCTCCCTATGACATCTTGTGTAAACTTAGCCCATTGTTTGCTTTAAATGGTGTCATTATTATTGCTATTTTGTATTGATTTTGTGGGTACTGATATGATGGAAGCATTGTTAGCCAATCAGATGACTCCTTCAGTCCAAGCTGATAGTTATGCCGAGCTATTGTCATGGCTATTTGTAAATACACCGGTGGGCAAGCCCGTTTCTGCAGCTCACAAAGGGGAGGACAATTTCTAAGCTTTTTCGATGAGATTGAAGTATTAAGTTTCAGGGTTCAGTTATTCACTAGACAGGGAACTATCAAGCATTCTTTTTTCCCATGTCACACTGATTTTGCTAAAATGTGAGTAAAATGGAAATCAGTACCACTAAGCCAGGCTGGGCATACACTGACGGGACGGGAGCCTGTGGTATTGATGAGAGATAATTTGGTGGTTTAGCTGTGTGTTAAACCTTGCATGGAGGCTATAGTGGGACTGACATATTTGGGGAACAAATCTAGTCTTAAAAAATAAAAAAACACAATGGTCTTTTTTCCCCAGCAGACACTTGCTTCTATGGCCGCTAGCCCAGTGGGGCTATATAGGTCTTTTGTGCTCTGTAACGATGAAGGCTAATAGCACTGATTGGGGCATCATGCTCTCTCTTCAGTGACTACAATAACACCCTATTAGATATTCTCTACAGCACCATTTTCATGGGAGGGGGAGGCTATCATTCTGTCTGTTATATGGGCTGTCTCAGGATAATCAAGGAGCCTTTGCAAATTGACACCTTTATGGCCTTTGTCTGCAAGATTCAAGATTCAGTGTGTGGCTTTATGCCATTCATTCTGGGGTGTTCAGTTTCATGGGAAATGTAGAGGAAAAGGGGAAACTAATGTGTTCAGGAACTGTGTGTGTGTGTGGTTATAGGGTAGTTGTTGGAGGTCTTCTGTTAAATAGGAAGCATGGGAATCTACATTGTACTCAAGCCAGGGCTGTGATAAAATAGAAGACATGCTGGTTCCCCAGGGGCTCCGATTAACACTTGGGAACTCTGCCAGTGGATCATACTTCTTGCTGTGTGGCACTGGAGTACGAGCAGTAAACATGACATTGCTTGGGTTACCTGCACTGCTGGGGAGCTATGGCTAGGGTTGTCAACTGTCTAATCTCACAAACCCAAACACCCTTGCCCTGCCCCGCCCCTTCCCTGCGGCCCCACCCTGGCCCCACCCCTTCTCCAAGGACCTGCCCCATTCACTCCATCCCCCCTCCCGTCATCACTCGCTCTCCCCAACCCTCACTCACTTTTACCAGGCTGGGGAAGGGGGTTGGGATGCAGGAGGGAGTGCGGGCTCTAGGAGGGAATTTGGGTGCAGGATGGGGCTCAGGGCTGGGGTAGGGGGTTGGGGTGCAGAAGGGGTTTTGGGTTGCTGGCTCTGGGCTGGGGCAGGGGTTGGGATGTAGGAGGGGGTGAAGGGTGTGGGCTCTGGCTGGGCGGCACTTACCTTGGGCAGCTCTCAATTGGTGGTGCAATGGGCTAAGGCAGGCTCCTGCACAGTTCTTGGGGTGGGGGCAGTGCGTGGAGCCCACCCTGACCCCTCTCCCCCCAGGGGCTAGACATGCCGGCCGCTTCTGGGAGTGGTGCAGGGCCAGGGCAGGTAGGGAGCGTCCCTTAGCCCTGCTGCACCACCGGACTTTCAGCAGCCTAAAATCTCCCAGTTTGGCTTCAATAGCCTCCAGGAGATAAACCTGATTCTGGGAGACTGCCGGCGAAACCAGGATGGTTGGCAACCCTAGCTGTGGCAGAATTGTCTGAACCAGCCCAGATAGTCTGGTGTCTGTACCATGAGCCTCATTCTCCAGAATCTTGCACAAAATCAGAATGGGAGCATTTAACACCCACTTTGCATAGGAATACGTAACTGCACAGGAACACTAGAACTGCTATACAGTAATAGACACTTGTTAGTAGCAACTAGGGCTGTCAAGCGATTAAAAAAATTAATCACGATTAATTGCACTGTTAAACAATAATAGAATATAATTTATTTTAATATTTGTGGGTGTTTACTACATTTTCCAATATATATGGATTTTAATTACAACACAGAATACACAGTGTACAGTGTTCACTTTATATTTATTTTGATTACAAATATTTGCACTGTAAAAAACAAAAGAAATAGTATTTTTCAATTCACCTAATACAAGTACTGTAGTGCAATGTCTTTATCATGAAATTGGACTTACAAATGTAGAATTAGGTACAAAAAAAACTGCATTGAAAAATAAAACAATGTAAAACTTCAGAGCCTAGTAGTCCACTTAGTCCTGTTTCTTGTTCTGCCAATTGCTCAGACCAATTTGTTTATATTTGCAGGAGATAATGCTGCCCACTTCGTGTTTACAATGTCACCTGAAAGTGAGAAGAGGTGTTCTCATGGCACTGTGGTAGCAGGCATCACAAGATATTTATGTGCCAGATTCGTTAAAGATTTGTATGTCCCTTCATGCTTCAACCACCATTCCAGAGGACATGCATCCATGCTGATGATGGGTTCTGCTCAATAACAATCCAAAGCAATGCGGACTGACACATGCTCATTTTCATCATCTAAATCAGATGCCACCAGCAGAAGGTTGATTTACTTTTTTGGTGGTTCAGATCTGTAGTTTCCGCATCAGAGTGTTGCTCTTTTAAGACTTCTGAAAGCATGCTCCACACCTCATCCCTCTCAGATTTTGGAAGGCATTTCAGATTCTTAAACCTTGAGTCGAGTGCTGTAGCTATCTTTAAAAAATCTCACAGTGGTACCTTCCTTGTGTTTTGTCAAATCTGCAGTAAAAGTGTTCTTAAAATGAACAGCACGTGCTGAGTCATCATCCGAGACTACTATACCATGAAATATATGGCAGAATGCGGACAAAATAGAGCCATAGACATACAGTTCTCCCCCAAGGAGTTCAGCCACAAATTTAATTAACGCTTTTTTTTTAAACTAGCATCATCAGCATGGAAGCATGCCCTCTAGAAAGGTGGCCGAAGCATGAAGGGGTATACAAATTTTTAGCATATCTGGCAGGTAAATACCTTGCAATGCCAGCTACAAAAGTCCCATGTGAATGCCTGTTCTCACTTTCTGGTGACATTGTAAATAAGAAGTGGGCAGCATTATCTCCCATAAATGTAAACAAACTTGTTTGACTTAGCGACTGGTTGAACAAGAAGTAGGACTGAGTGGACTTGTAGGCACTAAAGTTTTGCATTGTTTTGTTTTCGAATGCAGTTATGTAACAAAAAAAATCTACATTTGTAAGTTGCACTTTCACTATAAAGAGACTGCACTACAGTACTTCTATGAAGTGAATTGAAAAATACTATTTCTTTTGTTTATCATTTTTACAGTGTAAATATTTGTAATAAAAAATAATAATATAAAGTGAGCACTGTACACTTTGTATTCTGTATTGTAAATGAAATCAATATATTTGAAAATGTAGAAAAACATCCAAAAATATTTAATACATTTCAATTGGTATTCTATTGTTTAACAATGTGATTAAAACTGCGATTAATTTTTTTCATTGCAATTAATTTTTGATTTAATCACGTGAGTTAACTGTGATTAATTGACAGCCCTAGTAGCAACATATCAATGCCCTTTTGCTATGTTGCTCCTAAGCAGCTGTTGCTGTTATGCGGAAAAGGTAGCCAGCTTTTTCTGATACATTAACCAGCGACAGTACATGCTAACAATCTATAATTGTAACAATGTGGTGTAATACTAAAGCAATAATAATAAACATACATTAGTATACTTACTGTACATTTTTAAAATGTGCTCTGTTCTGCATTTGTAGCTTACTACCATATTGTATCAAGAAAACGATATTAACTGAGTTAATATTATAAAAGGATCCAGTTTTATTTATGTGTTAAGAACAATTAAACATCAACCATTACAACAAACACAATCTCTTGCTCTTCTTTGTAAACATTTATTGTACTCGCACTTAACTGTAATACTTTATAGGCACTGTAAGTAACCCTGGATAAGAGTGTCTGCTAAGCAAATAAATAATAATAATGCTGTAATAACCTAAATTAAAGTAATATTCCACATCAAAGTATAGTTTATTTATACAGTGAGTATCAACTTGTAAATTAATTAAGAATGTGAAAGAACTCTGTTAATTGCCTCTGCTTTTTTTCAGTCACAATTTTGTTTCGAAGATGGGATTCAGTGCCCCAAAGAGACCTGTAGCACCTGTCACCAAGTCCATCTATGAAAAATGTCAATGTGTTCAAAGCCTCTAACAGCTCAGAGTTTGTCAGAGATGAAACTTAATCAAAATCATCCTCACTCTCTTGATTATCCTCTTGATTATGGAATGTTTCATCAATACAAGTTCATTTCTCTGGCCTTGCAGCAGCTGCTGTGCTTAATAATTCCTCATTGGTTAGTTCTTCAAACGTGAGCAAATTCTCATCTACAGTCATAGCAACTACTAAGTCCTCTTTTTCCACGTGGACTGGAACATCGTTTGGGGGGGTCATCAAACTCATCAATATCCGTACCTTGCACATCTTCCACATCCGTGCCTTGCACACCTTCCACCTACCACACAACAAATTTGTCTTTCCTGAACAAGATGAACGCAATCTAGCAAACGTAGTTTTCAGGACTGTCTGAGTATCTGCGTTGGGGTCCGTATCAGGAGTGACTATAATCTGGTTTGTGGTTTTTGATTGGTAATGTCCCTTCATCTTCTTAATCACACCTTGAGCCATAGGTTGCATCAAAGATATAGTGTTGGGAGGTAAGATTTCCATTTGCATGTTAGTCAGAACCACTCCTTTGGTGGGGTGGCTCTGCAAATGAAGCTGACAATCCCAGGTTTTTTAGCCAGTTGATTAAAATCTCACCTATCATCCAGGCATTTGCTGAACTGACATAACGGAGGGAAAGTTTCCTGAAATCCTTTGGAAAGCATCTAGGTCATTTTGACTTCCCCATCATGAACAGCGGGCGTTTGTCACTCCCATCCATGTTGGCAGAGATGAGCACAGTTACCCTGTCCTATGAAGCTTTCCCTGCTTCTAGCTTTTCATTTTTCTCTGCATGTCCTCTGTCACAGAGCCCTTTCAGACAAAGTCCTGTTTCATCAGCATTGTAGATGCCAGCCGGGGAAAACTTTTCAAGAATGTGAGGAAGTTTTTCAGACTGCCACTGCTCAGCTGCTGGTTTGTCCACAAACTATTTTTCACCTTGCTCTTTTTCTGTAAGCAACACTGAAGCGTTTCTTCCATCTGGTAAACCAACCATCACTTGCCTTAAAATTATTCAATCCAAGTGAAGTGGAATGTGGAAGGGCTTTTTCCTTGATTGCGTGCTCCCTGTGCCCTCTTCTCCTTAAACCATATAAAGAGAGGCTGATCGACATCAGAGGCTTTTCCTTCACACCCACACTTATGGCAGCTATTCAACTGTCCATCTTCATATTTAGCCAAAAGCTTATCCTTCTGCTTCCACATTCTGCATACAACTGGCCTGTGCAACTCCCACTTGACTGCAACTTAGTTTTGAGTATCCCCTGGAGTTTGACAGTCTCGGATAATCTGTTCTTTTTTCTTTCAGTGAGAGACTTCTGGGCATTTTGTCTGTTTTTGCCACAAAAACTGATGCAAGTAAGTGGAGGATGTGATTTCACTAAATCACAAATGTTGCTCTCAGGCAGCCATTAGGTTGCTGTTACAGAGTGGACAATTCACGGTAGGGAAAGTGTGCCTAGGGAAAATGTTACTCATAAGTGCTGGTTGCTCTTACAAGGTGTTGCTGCAAACAAGTGTCTACTGTACCAGGTCAGACCAGTGGTGCATCTATTCCAACATCCTGTCTGACAGTAGTTGATAGAAGATGCAATAAAACCATAATGGGCAATTATGGAGTAAATCTGCCCATAAGGAACTTTCTTCCTAATTCCTGTCAGTTAGTGACTGTCTTAGGCCTGGAACCATGAGTGTTTATATTCACTAAACAGTCACTGCCTATGGGAAATTCTGTTGAAGGCTCTAGCCTGTGTGCGTGTGTGTCTGTCTGTCCGTCCCACCACAGTCCTGCTTCCACTGAGGGCAAGGAACCAGGAGGATTTGGGTAGGCTCCCCCCTGGGGTTGATGGCGGCAGCTGCTGCTGCTGAGATTTTCCTTCCTAGAGGGTGCTGGGACATGCTAAAATGACCACTCCCCAGCATCTATTATATCATTGTAGCTGCCTGAGAAAACTAATGCCATTGTAGTAAAACCATGCTACTCAACACTCCTACTCAGCTATAACACTTATACAGTATTCTATGCCTTTTACATCTTCTCACCCTAGGGTATAGATTATTGCACTGAAGATAAATGTAATTTCCTACCCACCTTACAGAGGTAGTGTGAAAATTAACCAGTTAATGTTTGCAAAAGCACTCTGGACATGAATTTGCTAGATAAGTACTAAGTATTATTTTAATTATAAGTATTAACAGTGATAGAACAGGATGGAAAGCCTTTCCATAGCTGTATAACCCATTTTCAGAGGTAGACCTTAAATTGACCTGCGTATTTAACAACTTACAGCTACACAGTGTAGATAATTAAAACTAAATTGCTTGCAGGGTTCTTAAAAATAATTGAAAATCATGTTAATAAACTTAGGGAAAAAGGGAGCCCAGTACAAAAACCAATCTAACTCAGTTATCCATCCCAGGAGTTTCTGAACAAGTGCATGGGATCCTATGCCTACCGGATATAGAACAACTCTCCAAATCACCAGCCACCACCAGCAAATCTTGTTACTTCCCTAAAGATCTGACTTCTTAAGAACCGGAACAGAATCAAATGTGGGTAGGTGTATCTAGCAGGAAACAGGATGCAGCCTCCCCCTGAGACTTAGCTGAACACAAAGTATGAATACAGCAGTTAGTAGGCATATCAGATCATGCTGTATGGGGGGTAAATGCTGGTCGATGGTCAGAAGGGCCACAACCATCCCCTTAAAATCACATCATTAAAAGCTCGGAGAGGGTCAGCTGTAATGAATCCATGTGCTGCAGCCAGCAAATGCAGTTACTAGATAAAACAAACACACACCCTAGAAGTCTGGGACAAGGACCGTAGTCCAACAGTTCTAAGCACCAGCCTCTCCCACTTGAGTAAAACGAGAATGCCCTGAAGTCCTGATCCAGCAAAGTACTGAAGCCTGTGTGTAGCTTTAAGCACATGAGTAGTCAGACCTCCGAGGGGGTCAGCCACTAGGTGGCAACATGATTTCACATACACATCATATTTTTTATTCCTGGCTTTGACCACAGCAGGTGAAATTTTCACCCTTCTATGAGTCCTTCATACTCGTGTATAGGGGCCATAAAAGCCACCTGGCCAGCCAGAGTAAAATTTCTGTGGCCCATCGACTGCCCTGCACAGGCTCCCTCACAATCCCTGGTCTAGGGGGTGAGCTAGGGCTAGGCCTATCACATGAAATGCTATAGGGATTCTAGGTAGCAGCAGCTCTTGCCCCTAGGCAGCCCAGACTGGGCTGTACATTTTGTAATTTAAATATCTATTAGATATTACTGATAGTCATGAGGGAAAGGGGTGGAGAGAGGGTATGGAATGCTCATGGGCCATTGGGGTAATATCAACAGGACATTAGGAAGAATGAGAATTACAACATTGAGTGGTTGGCACAAACAGGGACAGAAAGGAATCAGAGATGTTTGCAGGGTATGGAGGCATTCCACGAGGGTTGAAATGGTCCACTGTAAAAGGACCAAAAGAAAGAGGCTGTTAACTATATGGAGACAAGTGGTTTCTGTACTATTGCCAGAACAAAACTGAGATGGAAAACGGCCAAAGATTTTGTTGGTTGGAGTGGCTGGAGAAAGGAGAAAATACTATGTCACTGACTGCATGGTTGAGACCGGGAAGGACAAAGATGAGGTCTTGAAGAGAATCAGGATCAAGGGGAGGGTATTTAAGAAAGAGGCAGAATTTAGAGACCTGAGGAAAGCACCAGAGTCAAAGCAGCAATGTAGGGAGCAAAATCTAGAAGACAGAACCACGTGCTGAGAGAGAGAAGGGAATCAAGAGCAAGAATAGTTTTCTCAAGAGATTGGATTACTTATAGTTTTGTTTAGATATATGGACTATAGACGGGGACTGGAAAGTGATAGGGAAGAGAGAGTATTAATGGGGAGGAAACCAGACTGGTGTTAGAAATTGGAATTCACATGTTCTAGTCTCATAAATATTTTGCAAATGTGCCAACTGCAATTAGTCATTCTTTACTGCCCCTAAGTACAGTGAAAGATTTCTTCTCCATCTCTGGTTCTAATATCGGCTAGAAGCAGATTCAGCAATGAAGAAATGATCATTAATAACAATAAGATCTGATTACCATTCATCTACATAAACTCTGTTATCCAGCCCTTCTCTAATTCCTTCTAGGCTGTGCCCTCTTTAAGCTCTGCAGCTGTACTAAATGTCAATAAAATGAGAGTCGTGACTGCTCGTGGTTTAATCAATAATAGATTTAGGAGATGAAGTCATTCTCTGCTCTCCATTTTTGAATCTCAAGCCCCATCTGCTGCTCACTCATTGATTGTGTGCCACTCAGGAGCTCACTCAAGTATATACTTTTGCAGTCTTCCCAATTATAGAAGACATGGGTATTGCCAAAATACACTCTCTTTTGAATCATAAATACTGCATAATACCATGAACACACTTATTTTCAAGTCTTCCACCCTAGAAATGTGCAGAGGAATTGTAAAATAATATGGAAGAGATTTAGATGGGGAAATCACCTCCTGCATCTAATAACCTAAATTCTGGTGAGGCATCAAATATAGGCTATTTTGAGTATCTTGAGCTAACTTTTCATAAAGGACTCACTTTAGTCAGCCCATTACATGTAGAACTTCTTTTGACTCATGTATGCAGGTGAATCTCCTACTTAAGGCTCAAAGGATTGGGCCAAAGAGAGGACCGAGAGCCATGTAAATGTTCATGCCTATATTTGCATACACAAATACCACAATTGTGCATACAAAGTAAGCATTTGTATGTGTTAATGGGCATTGAAGTGCCTCAAGCCTTGTCTTCACCCAGGGAATAGCCCCAATTCAGCAGCTGACCACAAACTCTCAGGGCTTGTCTACAGGGGGACATTCAGGAAAATTAATCTGAATTAACTTTTAAAGTTGATTTAGTTAAAGCGTATTAAACCCTGGGTGGACACTCTTATTCAGCATGAAAATATTGTTAATTCAGTTTAACTTAATTCACTTCCAAAGGTACAGCAGTACCAAGTGCTGTCCACTGATGGCTAAACCTGGGTCACGGCCAAGTGTAAACATGTCTGCAATCTTTTGCGTGCAACAAACTTACACATAAAATTGACGCTGTTGCAAGTGCAAAAAGCGTGCAGACCTCAGGTTGCCCTTTATGAAAATTTGGCTGAGGGTGTTCAATGCTGAGCTGTTGCTACCACTGCCCCCATCCAGTCATTTCCTGGTGTATAAGCAAATTGACCATAAAGGACAAGAAAGGGAGATTTTAGCAGTCTGCTCCCATGAGTTTTATAAAAACCATCAAAGCATTTTTCTAAATGTTATCTAGCGGACTTTGTTGGTAGAGAGAATCTGTGAAATCTGTTGTATTGTGGAATCATAAAAATATACAGAATTAAAATCACAAAGAACAGGTCTAATTCAGCCCTGATACAAGTGAGTACAGATCCATGAACATCAAAGAAATGCCACTCACTTACACCAGGGCTAAATTTGTCTCAATGGGCCTGATTTTCATTTACACTAAGGTCATTTTACATTGCTATAACTGTGCAAAGAGGTCTTAAAAAGTGGGTTCAGTTTCAAGTATAAAAAAACCTAAAATCCCAGAACAGTATAAACATGTCAGCAATCTGACTCAATCAAATATGTTTTGCCAGGTTTGTGACACCTTGCAAGCCTGCCCACTTCAAGCAATGCCAATTCCCCTTTTCCTTTTTATTACATTTTTAAAAATTGCTTCCATATTCTACCAAATTTGAATACCTTGGAAAGGTAAAGGTAGAACCTGCTTCTATTCACACTAGAAATTTGGTTACACATACCAAGGAAGATAATGGGCCTAATTCTCCACTCTACTACACTGGGTTTACACTAACATAACCCCCAACTTCAGTGAAGCCTGCATAAACCAGGTGTGATGGAATTATTCAGGCTCTTAACACTTACCACCTACCTTTTTTAAGCAGAATGTTGACAACTACCATGTATACTCAATATTATATACCATATTATTTCTCTTACATTTCAACTGTTCTGTCATGTTGCATTACATCCCAGCAATATGGCATGTTATATTAAATTGCAACACAACACATTGCAATGTGGCACAAAAGAGAGACAAGTATAAAGAAAGGAGGCCATATATGGCATATATAGGCTCGCAAATTGGGGGCATGTGCCTGTGGCAAACAGAGATGAGCATGGAGACACACAAATGTGATTTGTGGACAATGTGAACTCACAGATGCTGTGTTCCGTAAGGATATCAGTCTCTTTCTCAGGTTTGGTGTGTTTTGACACATCATCACAAAATACTTTCTTAGGCCTGGTCTACACGGGGGGTAAGGGGAGGGGAATCGACCTAAGATACGCAACATCAGCTACGAGAATAGTGCAGCTGAAGTTGACGTATCTTAGGTCAACCTACCTCGCATCCTCACAGCGTGGGGTCGACTGCTGCCACTCCCTTGTCGACTCCACTTCCGCCTCTTGCTGCGGTGGAGTACAGGAGTTGACAGCAGAGCGATCAGGGATCGATGTATTGTGTCTATACTAGACGCGATAAATTGATCCCTGATAGGTCGATCACTACCCGCCGATCTGGTGGGTAGTGTAGATGTACCCTTAGTTTAACATCTTTGAACCTAGGGATGTTGACATTTATTTCAACCACTCTGCTTTGCAAAGGGGTGGGAGAAGTAGTTGCTTTACAGATCCTTTGAGGTTGTCAAGTACAAGAGTGCTGAGAAGATAGCAGATTTAGCTCATGTGAGTTGTCGGAAGAATGATCTTAAAGGCCATTCTGGCTTATTAGGGAGTAAAGTCTGTATATTCTGTATGCAGTCTAACCCTATCTTCCCAAATGAAGGATAGATCTGTAATGCAAACCTTGGCTTTGCGAGAAGGAAGAGGAGTAATATGTTGGGCTGGCCGGTCCAGTAGCCTAATAATGATGATGATCATCATATAATCATAGAAATAAAGAACTGGAAGGGATCTTGAGCAGTCATCTAGTCCAGCTCCCTGTGCTGAGGTAGGACCAAGCATATCTAGACAATCACTGACAGATTTTTGTCTAGCCTGTTCTTAAAAACTTCCAAGACAGGGTTTCCACAACCGCTATTGGAAGCCAATTCCAGAGCTCTAATAGAATCAGAAATGTTAGGCTAAAAGGGACCTCCAGAGGGCCACAAGTCCAGCCCCCTGCCTTGAGGCAGGACCAACTAAACTTAGACCACCCCTGACAGACCTGTCCAACCTGATCTTAAAAACCAGCATTGATGGCTATTTTACACCCTCCCTTGGAATCCTATTCCAGTGCTCAACTATCCGTATAGTTAGAAATTTTTTCCTAATATCTAACCTTAATCCTCCTTACTACAGATTAATCCAATTGCTTCTTGTCCTACCTTCAGTGGACGTGGAGAACAACTGATCACAGTCCTCTATAACAGCCTGTAACATATCTGAAGGTTGTTATCAGTCCCCCCAAGTCTTCTCTTCTCAAGATTAAAAATATATAGTTTTTTAACCTTTCCTCATAAGTCTGGTTTTCTAAACCGTTTATCATTTTTGTTGCTCTCCTCTGGACTCTCTCCAATTTATTCACATCTTTCCTAAAGTGTGGCACCCAGAATTGGACACCGGACTCCAGCAGAGGCCTCATCAGTGCCAAGTAGAGTGGAACAGTTACCTCCTGTGTTTTACATACAACACTCCTGTTAATAGACCCTGGAATAATATCAGCCCTTTTTCCAATTGCATCACATTGTTGATTCCTATTCAATTTGAGATTCTCTATTACCCCCAAATCTCTTTCTGCAGTTCTACCACCTACCCAGTTATACTGCATTTTTTATTTGTGCACTTGATTTTTTCTTCCTAAGAGTAGCACTTTGCACTTGTCTTATAGAATTTCATCTTGTTGATTTCAGACCAATTCTCCAATTTATCAATGTGCTTATCAAGGTGCTTTTGATTTGTCCTCCTCTCTTCCAAAAGTACTTGTAAACCCTCCCAACTTGCTGTTATCCATAAATTTTAGAAGCAAATTCTCCACTCCATTATCCAAGTCATTAATGAAAATATTGAATAGTACAGGACATAGGACTAACCCCTGCAGAACACCACTTGATTTGTCCTTCCAATTTGACAGCGTACCTAAATAACTACTCTTTGAGTATGGTTTTTCAACCAGTTGGTCACCCACTTTATAATAATTTCCTCTAGACCACATTTCCCTCGTTTGCTTATGAGAAAGTCATGTGCGACTGTGTCAAAAGCCTTACTAAAAATCAAAATAAATCATATCTACCTATTCCCCCTTATCCACTAGACCAGTAATCCTATCAAAGAAGGAAATTAGTTTGGTCTGGCATGATTTGTTCTTGACAAATTCATGCTGGCTGTTTCTAATAGTCATATTATCCTCTAGGTGCTTACAAATTGTTTGTTTAATAATTTGTTCCAGTATCTTTCCAGGAATCCGAGATAGGCTGATTGGTCTATAATTCCCCAGATCTTCTTGTCCCTATCCCCTTTTAAAGGTACTAAATTTGCTCTCTACACTGTCATGGTAGAGATTCCCATTTAATCCCTGGTAGGCCACAGAATCACAAGTAACCCAACAATAATCCCTCTGGCCAAATAAGAGGAAGAATCAAGCTCCAATCTCTGAACAGAGTTCGTGGTAACTGGACTGTAAGAAGGCTGATGTAGGAGGATCCGTTCTCCTCTGTGCTGGAGATACTCAGGGCCTTCACCTGGAGAGCCATTTGTTCCAAAAACTGAAAATTGTGAGGGAGGGAAAAAATGTGTTAATTTTACATTTTGTCTCAGTTGCTTAATTGTTTCAGCCCTGGCAGGAAAAATGGTGCTAGTAACAGCAAAATATACTACCTCAAATGGCAGATTTCACTGCTGCTGCTGCTGGGGTGATAGGAAAGCACGGTGACACCCCATTAATTGATCTGATGTTAGATGTTATTATGTGACAGACTATTGGCAGTTCAAACCAGTTCTTTTCTCTGTACAGTGCCAAAAAAATTATTGCAGTTGCTCTGTTGTGATGGTGCAGGGAGAAGAAACTGCAAGGATGTGTCTAAGGCTGGACACCTTGGGTCAGATTAATCTCTGGGGTAAGCCTACGAACTTTCATTAGGGATGAACTTGACCCTTTGGATTCCCCCCCCCCCCCCTTGTGCCTCTGTGTAGGGTCCGTTATTATAGGCTGTCCTTCGATTTTCTCCAAAAAATAGTTTATCCTTTATCGTCATGGCAAATCCCCAAGGGACATGGCCTCCTTGCAAATCAACCACCAGCTGGAGCCATCTCTGGCAAGGTGCATAAGATGGTCTAGCTGTATATTCACTTTATGTCCATCACTGAAGTGCAGCTGAAGTTTTTTGGTGCCCAAGTGATCACCAGCTGTGTAGCAGCATTACTTGGTACACACGCTTCAGAATTTCTTGATCTTCCAGTCTAATAATATGTCTGTGCTACAAAAGTCATCAAATCTGAACAAGGGCTAATGAAGGTGGTTGCTGGGCTCAGATTCTAATATCCTTATTTCTGATCTTGATCTTACAGTTTATTTATGGGGATTTCCTAATAAGTATAAAGTATGATAATAGCATGGAAGAAGCATGATTTCTGGGATATACAGTGAACCTGTTCATATGGTTAGCTACAGTCTTGTTAGCTACAGCTTTGACCACTCAATGTAGTATACAGACTTTACAGTTAACTGGAGCTGAGTGATACATTATTTAAACAATCCCTCTACTGGAGTACACATAGTTTCTGTGCTGTCAGCCTTCTAAATTTTGAAGATTGGATGGATGGTCCCTTTGGAGATACACTATTCCATGGATATTTATTTGAATCCTCTTCTTTAAATCACAAAGATCATGTACTGTAGATGTGTAGTCACTGGAGAAATTGTTGCTACTTATCTAAACTTACAGTAGACAAGGCCCTGTCCTATGAGTCCACTTCTACAACACAGAACTATAAAGCTGCTGCACACTTCTTTTTCAGTTAAAGATTTAATTGGTCTTACATATTTCCAGATGTCTTTCATAATAGACTTGAGATAAATGAACTAGATACTCATGAAGACACTACATATTTCTTCTGTACACTTTCAGCTGATCATTGAGAAGGGGGTTGGACTAGATGACCTCCTGAGGTCTCTTCCAACCCTAATTTTCTAAGATTCTATGATTGCTAGGAGGACTGGCTCTGGCTACATTGCTAATGCCAGTTGCTATTTAGTTATACTGTCTGTAACTTTATGCCTGACCGAGCAGGTCACTAGTTTGTCCAACAGGTGGCACTGTATCTTTGAGTATTTAAATTTACTTGCTGAAGTTGCTTTGGCACAATAAAGATCTTCCCTATGAATAAATAAAGCTGGCTTGCCATTTTGTTAAGTGTTTCTGCTGGGTTTTCAACCACAGACCTTTTTAAAATAAATCCTTAGGTAAGTGTTTAAAAATGTACAACTTCAATAAAAACAAAAGTTTGATTTCAAGTTCTGAAATCTAATTTTAATGTTGTTAGGTCTAAAAGCAATCTAAGCTCTGGAGCCAAGATGTGCAGGTAAGAGATGTCTCCACTTCAGGGAAATGCTTCAGGGATCAAAGAAATTCCCAGCTTCTAAGCATGAAATCTAAACTGTTGCCCTGTTGCGGTCCCTCTCATTCGGATTTACTGGCTGTAGCATATTAAGAAATAAATCCAAATATAATAAACCATGGAAACAACTCTTAATAAAGTGGATCCAGCTCAGAATACCAGGCACAGCACCGGGACCAGTGACATCAACCAACAATGCCCCACCCAAGTGAGCTAGCCACAGTCGGCTGCTCTGCTGTGCCATGCTCCAAGAGTGCTTGCTCCTTCCCCAGAGTACCAGAGAGAGGCTATAACTACCACAGGCCCTCCACGCTCCATGTGACACAGTGTGTGTCAGTTCCATGGTGTGATTCTGCCTCTGTGCCCCGTGGAAAGCCAGGGACTGTAGCGGCTATTTCAATATCCAGTGACCCAAAAAAAAGCGCCTCTGCTACTGTAGATGCTGACTTGTACTTCCTCCTGAGCTTCTCTCTTCCTTTGGACCTTCTTCCACCTTGCCATGTGTCTCCTTCAAGTCCCCTCTTGTGACCCCACTACACTTTCACACCATGCCCTCATCATTTACTTTCTGGCTCCCAGTTTCCACTTTCTTCTCTACTCATATTTTCATCCTCTGCCTCTCTGGACCCCATCGCCATCTCTCCCTGCTTATTCCCCCATCCCCTTTTCTATTTCCATAGGCTGACCTGCATTCACCTCCACCCAGCACCTCATCCCTCTTCCCTCAGTCTCCCAGATCCCCATCCCACCTCCTCTTTGTTCTCCTCCTCTTTGCGGCAATGATTTCTTCACCCTGCCCCCGATGTCTCTTCATACTTGTCCTCTCCTCCTGTTCCCGCACCACTGTCATGTCTGCCCTTGGACTCTGTTCCTGCTACCCTTATTCCTATCTACAACACTCAGCTTTCTCTTCACCAAATTCACCTTGATCCTTGAGTTCTTCATCACCTTCTCCTTGTGCCGACTGGTGGCCATTCCTCCTCTTACTCCCCGCAAAAGCCATGGCTGTGATGTCAGGCTCCTCCTATCCCCCCTTCTCATTTCCAACCATGCTCCCCTCCCCCTTTCTATTCTCTCTCATTTGAAGTCCTTCCATTTTCTCTTTCCTTCCTCCAAATGGCTACTATCTACTTTTTCTGTGCTCCCTTCCTCTAGACTGCCATGCCTTACTCTGTTTCCTGTGCTCATGTCTTCTCTTTGTCACGGGTGACTTTAGCTTCCATGTTGACAACCAGTCTGACTCCGCTGTCTGTCACTTCTTTTAATTTAACCTCCCTCAACTGGCCTCCAGCTTTTGATTAACTCTCCTATTCGCTTGACCAAGTCTTCACTAAATCTCTCCAGTCCTTCGATCTTGGAGTTCTATTTCTGTCAGTGATACTTGCTCTGCCTCCTCATGTCTCCCTACCTCATCCCATCCTTCACCAATGGTTTAGTGAATTTCAATCTATTGGCTCTTTCTCAGCTCTGCCGTTGTCCATGCTGCACAACTTGCCATGTCTCTGATCCACTTTTGATGCTCTAATCCTCTCTCCTGAAACCTTCCTCGCTGCCTCATTCCTGTACTGTTAATGTAACCTTTTCCTCTCTATCCAAAAACATCTTCCTTTCCCATAGCTACAACCCCCATCACTCTCTCCTTGTATCCTTTTGATTCTGATGCCATAAGAGATCATTGAATCTCTGCATTTTTTCTTCAAGGCCCAGCACAATATTTTCCTAACTACATTTCTGCTCTCCTTGCCTCCTATGCTCCCCCTCCTTACTGCTCTTGTTCTCTCTTTTTCCCACTCTCTGAGTCATACCTTTCACTCACACTATTTCTTGGAATGGTAGTTCGCTAGTTGTCTGCTTAGTGACCTCTCTATCCATTTAGATAGCTCTTGAAAAGTCATAGGACCAAACTCTGTGCTGGTGTAACTCCAAAATTTGGCCCACTATCTCCATGAATCTTTCCTGGGTTGGTCTCTTCACCAACTATTACCCTGTGATTTGTCTTGTCTGTGTTAGACTCTTTGGAGCAGGGAATCCTATTTAGAGATGGTACCAACAGAACCAAATTTGAATTATTCCAAGGTGCTTTGGTGTCCCCGTTGAACTCATGATAGCGTGCCCTGGATCCAGATTCACCCCCTGTTGGCCTCTTATAATATACCTGTCTCAACATATTGTTTGTATGTTAAATTAACCTTAATAGTTCCTATGGGCTGTGGAGCTGTAGTTATCATCTATGGTAACTTGTAATGATGCCATGTCCCTGCTACACTGGCAAAAATAAATGGTGTATGGATACCATAGTGAAAGGGACTATATAAGCCACTAGATAGATAATATGGATAGAAATGCGTGTTTTGCATAATGTGCATTATACAAGATAAGAAATTTATTCTCCAGGGTTTACCATAGCTGCTGCTATCTCTGACTGTTTTTTTTTTTAATAATCCAACAATCCTCATGTTTTATTCACTTTTTCTCTTCTGAGTGGTAATGCATAAAAATGTCTTTTACAGTAAAACAATCCCTTTACAATTTGGCTTTGATACAAAACCAGATTCCCACCAGAAAAGTTTTTACCTCTGGGCATATTGCAACATATTTCCTTCCTAATTAATACCACATCTGCCTCCATATTTCATTTCAACTTCTCAATGAAAATTGATGAGGCAGCCAATCACAAACAAGTATCATATACCGTTGATAGTTCAATCAGCACAGTTTCCAGCATATCTCATTACTAAAGCATAACTAGTCAGTAAGTGAATGGCTCTTGTACATGCATTGCTTATAGTGTCTTAGTATAAATGCTCATTAGCCCACATGAGCATAACTATTACATGGACTACCGCCAAAAAGTTCATTTGTATGAACACATGACAAAAATCAAACTGGGTAACTGAAAAAAGCCACAAATTTCAAATTATACAGGGTCAGATCCTGGGTTGTGGTCAAATAGAACACAGCACAGGATGGGGTAGAGACGTGCAAATGTGGGATTAAACTCCCATGAGCACTCGCCTCGTTCTCAGGAGTCTGTGTGCAGGGCCACTCCTGTGGCATTAAATTAAAGAACAGCTCCAATTTATACAGCTGCTAATGGCTCCAAGTTTAAACCTGATTTGACTTGACCACCTCTAAACCGAGAAGGTGCTTCAGTCTCCATAGTTAATTCAATCCTTACCCTCTCCTGATGCTGCTAGTGGTGAGGCTAATCAATGCCAGTTGTAGTGCTGGTATTCGTGATGTGAACATCTGTTCACTGGGAATCAGACATAGGGTATGTCTACACTGCATACTTCTTTCGGCTGTGGGCAGAGTACATCTTCATGTAGCCCCTCCAACCAGGGGTCTAAATAACAGCCTAGCTGATGAGGCACTGTTTAGGCGAGTAAAGACATGTTTGAAGGGTTTGGGTGTGTATGCCAGATCTCTGCTTGCCCAAGAGATGCCCCCATCTATTTTTAGCAGTGTAGTGTCTCATTGCCTCTTTGCCGCTAGAACCTTTCCTTACCACAGGAAAAGACTCCCCAGTGGGGAAAGACTGCCTCCCCCTTGACAGAGCCTTTCCTCACCGCAGCTGGGAAAGGCTCTGGCAGCTCCCTGCAGGGAAAGAGTCCAACAGTGGGGAAAAGTTCTTCCAATTCCCCGTTGCTGGAGCCTTTCCCCACAGCAAGGAAAGACCTTTGGCAGCATGGAAAGGCTTTGGCAAAGGGGAGCTGCTGAAGGCTCTCCCCATTGTCCCCCACCCCCGTGCCAGCTCCTTTCACTGACACATGCACATATACACCGCAGTATGGATGCAGCCTACTTTTCACTGCGGCAAGTAGTGAAACATAATCTCCACTCTACCACCAGTGGTGTGTAGTGTAGCCATAGCCTAAGACCAACTCACAGAGGCCTCCTTTCAAGGCCCCTCCATGGCCCTGAGGTCTGAGAATGATGTGATATTTAGTTTACCCCCTTCCTAAGAGTGTACAAAATCCATCCCTAAATATTTACAAATGTAAACATCCTGCCCCTGAGCATACACAGTCTGAAATTACGTACTACAGTCTGGTAAAACATACAAATTAACCAACCCACCAAAGTCTTTGTGTTTCAATCAAGAGGCTAGTCTCCGCTGATTCTCAAGCCCACACACATATATACAAATTTAAATCTTCTCTTTTAGAATGGTTTCAGAGTAGCAGCCGTGTTAGTCTGTATCCGCAAAAAGAAGAACAGGAGTACTTGTGGCACCTTAGAGACTAACAAATTTATTAGAGCATAAGCTTTCGTGGACTACAGCCCACTTCTTCGGATGCATATAGAATGGAACATATATTGAGCAGATATATATACACACATACACATACAGAGAGCATGTATGCTCTCTGTATGTGTGTATATATATCTGCTCAATATATGCTCTCTGTATGTGTGTATATATATCTGCTCAATATATGTTCCATTCTATATGCATCCGAAGAAGTGGGCTGTAGTCCACGAAAGCTTATGCTCTAATAAATTTGTTAGTCTCTAAGGTGCCACAAGTACTCCTGTTCTTCTTTTAGAATGGTGCATGGAGAATATTAGCTCACCTCCACTATCTATAAGAAATTATGGGGGGGGGAGGGGAAACATCCTAAAGGATGTGTTTTCCAGTTGAGAGGGTACATAGAAAAGAAGTGAATCTTTATGCTAAAGTTATAAAACATTCAGAGGAAAGTAGAAGAACCAGATACTAGCAATGGTCTCCTAAAGTAGCTGAAACAACAAGGGACACAGTTTCTTCTATTTGGCCCTTATCCACAGGCACAGATGTTGGTTGGTAAATTAAAAAAAAAAATCCTTTTATGTAGAAGCAGATGCATTGGCTCTAATGTTTCTAACTCTATTTGCCTAGGTCTAGCAAAGTTTATTTTAAAGGGCAGTTTCTTTAGGAATTTCTCAACACATAATGTAATGTGCATAACTTTGTGGAGCTATTCTCAAAACAGCCACCAAAAGTTGTGATAAAGCCATAACTACAGAAACATGTGAGAGCTACCACGGAAATTGCATGACAGAAGTTTGTCTTAACCTTAACTCTAGCTCTACCCAAATCTACATTAATAGATATGGCTGGGACATACTTTCAGCATGGTGCACACTACAAAGGCCTATTTCTCCAACCATTTTATATGAGCAACTCCCATTGAAATGTCTGGTCAATCAACACCTGAGGAAAACTGTTTATTCATAGTAAATGCAGTGCTTGTAATGGGCACAGTCAAGAAAGCCTATGAAACTGAACTCTCAAGTATTACCTCAAAACAGGTACAGCATGGATAGTGGCAAAGCAAGCTTCCCCCACATACGGGCTTCAGATCTGCCCTGGAGGAGTGTGAGGATAATTTAGTTTCCATAGCTATTCAGAACTTTGAACTTCTGAGAGTGCAAACGCATGCCAGTCATGGCAATTATTTCTTTGCATCATTAGCTAATAGCTGAAAACCCACACTGTCAAATAGGTGTGGCAGTTGAGCTAAGGAACCCACCATCTGTGCAGTCTCCATCATACAACCAATGAAATTCTTGCATGCAGATTAACTGTAGAGTAAGGGAGGAGACTGGTGGAGTTACCTCTCCCGCTGTGGTTTAAGAACTCTTGACATGGCATAGAGGTATCTGTTCTGCCCTGCAGAACTTAGAACCTATATAGACAAGAAACAAACAGAGTAGGATGGGAAACAGAGGATGGGAAAGCACAGTTCCTCAATGTTATGTAGGCTTTCCATTGACTTCAGTAGAAGTTAGGAGCCTAAATATCTTTGAGGATCTGGGTTGAAGTGACTTGCCCAGGGTAACATAACAGCTCTGTGGCAGAATTTCAAATAAACCCAGTCTCCTGATTCCTAATCCAATGTCTTAATCCACTAGACCACACTACCTCTCATTATTTAAAATTATGAAGAGCTCCTTTAAAAAAAAAGAAAAAATATCTTTTTAAAATCAGTAATCCAATGAGTTTACATACTGTCTGTAGACTTAATTAATCTGATACTGTGCATGCATATTAAAATATTTGAAAATAATTTCCTTCATTCTTTACCTGCCAGGTCTCAAGTGCTGGGTTCTCTGCCTTCCCGGGGATGCACAGATATAACAAAAGTCAGAATCTGGTCAATGGTATGTGGTATGTATATGGTATGTATGGTATAAAACTCTCATTGAGTTCAGTAGCTGTCAGATCCTGCCCCGAGATCTTAAAAGAACAACAATGTTCCTTTAAAATCCCTTTGCTTTTCATCCAAATGGAAAATAACTTTCACAAACAAAGTTTGCAAGGTTATCCAGGCTGCCTGTCATTCGGTGATGTTTAGGCCCTTTGGTGGTTTCCACTTATGGCATATTCATCTTTTAGCTATTAAGCTTGCAATTAACAAGAATTTACCCTGTGGGCTATTTACATTTACAAGATTGTTAAAATCCCATAGTGGGAAAATGTTCAGTTTATTAAGGACATCAACCACTACTGAAGAATCTGTTGACTCTATATATTACCTTTTCCCATGATATATTTCATAAACATTTGAAAGTGCTGTGACACTCCCCAGGGATACCCAGGGTTGTGAGTTACCTCACCACCACCTGCCCTTACTGTGAAGCAGTCTTGTCTGCACTTGCTGTAGATCAGCTTCCTAAAATCACCAGCGTCTGACAACAGAAGCACTGCTTCCAGGACCCGCGGACCTCACTCTCTCTGTGAAGGCAAGTGATAGGCACACCTTCTCTCTCCCCCATCCCCCGAGTCCTTGCAGCACTCCCTCCAGTGTCCAGCCCTTAACCACTGGACACTCACGGAAATTAGCAAGTTTGCTATCCCCGAGGGGACAGTGTACACACTAGCTTGTTTGATTCAACTGAGGTTCAACTCCTAGTTAACACCATAGCACTAAGGTATATTTATAGTGAAAAACTCATGTTTATCATCACAGTTTAGATTTTAAGAGATAGTAAAGATAATTAGAAGCTAAATGGATACATGTAAAACAAAATTATAAAATGCAAACCTGTATCTACACTTATCAGTGGTTACCTTTCCTATATAATAAAGAAGATTTTCCCCCAATGATTCAGTCTTTTGCAGAACTAGCTGGTTTCAGATTCATAGACTCATAGACTTTAAACTCAGAAAGGACTATCATGAGCATCCAGTCTGACCTCCTGTACATTACAGATCACAGAGCTTCGCTCACCCACTTCTCTGATAGACCCATAACCACTGGCTGAGTTACTGAAGTCCTCAAATCATGATTTAAAGACTTCAACTTACAGAGACTCTGCCATTTACGCCAGTTTAAACCTGCAAGTGACCTGGGCTCCATGTTGCAGAGGAAGGTGAAAAACACCCAGACTCTCTGCCAATCTGACCTGGAAGAAAATTCCTTCTTGACCCCAAATATGGTGATCAGTTAGACCCTGAGCATCTGGGCCAGACCCCTTGGACAGACATCTCATAAAGAAATCTCCGTAGTAACTCAGAGCCCTGCCCAACTAGTGGCCAGACAAACCAGGATCCAGATGTTCATGAAGCATCCACCTCTCACCAGGGGTTTTCTTCAGTGAAAGGAAACCTAAACGTCTCCTTGAATTCTTTTTATATTTTTAAAAGTTCATTTTCCCCCTTCTCCCGCCCTTAGACAGCACAACCTCCGGTGGTTTAGTCTCCAGTGTCTTCTCATTCTCCTGGTTACTTCATATGTAAATTGGGCTCCCACTGTGTTGTCTCACAATGCTTAATTTACACGTGAATGGAGATAGGGACTATACATCCTGTCTGGAAGAAACCTGTTTTCCCTTTGGTTGGTGACAGACTCCAAAACATATTTTCCATACATACATACAACTCCTTAAATATCATCCATACATAACGCAATGATTATGAAGATCAGTATATCATAAACTTTTATTAGCGACCTTACATTATATTCTTTATGAATAAATGCGATTAAAGCCATGTGGTAGGTGTAGTGAGTTTGTCAGGCCTGCTAAAATTTGCTGTTACAGATCAGTAAACCCTTTGCCAGATGGCACTATTGGGCCTCCATGTATCACATGCATTTTATCTACATTCCTCACTGTTCCAGCAATTAACATTAGTTTTATCCCTCGTTTTGGTGGGGGGTTTTCCCCCCATTCTGATTTAGTCGGAGCAGAAAACTTGCCTAATTGAAGGCTACCTTGGCAACTTTTCAGGAGCCTGAAGGGGATACAGCCTATTTTCCTTAAAATGGAGGAGACTGCAGCTGTCCTCATTTATAATAAAGAGATTAATTCTGCTAAAGCATCAGATTCTAGGATGCAATGTACTCCAGCTGGATCCCAGAGGCCTTTCTGTAATTTCTGCAGGTCACACCCTACCTGTTAGGGCCTAATCTTGCAAGGCGCTGACGTCAGCAGGAATTGAGTTTGCTCAGATTTAGACTTAAAAGATATGGGTGACTCTTGGGTTATATTGTAGAATCATGAGGGTGCATTTGATTCAAAGGCTACATTTTGCCCACCTCAGCTCTATCCTTATTCATTGTATTCAAAAACATTGACTCATTTTTACATCTTTTGTGAATTTTATATTTTGGTTGTATTTATTCTGTCACTTATTACCAGTGCTAAAAATTTAACTCGTGGCTCCACATTCCTCCTGTCTATTGGTATTTTAGTTGCTGAGAACAGTAAACTGTAGACTGAGGAAACTAAAATTCTTACTGTTATTGCAGCCATCTGTCTAGACTGTCTAATAAGGGGATTGTTCTCGGGTGGCCTCATATTCTTTTTAATATTGACTATTTGTTCCCATAATTGCTTTCTTTGTAGATATTGCCAATGTTGTTCTCCTTTCGGGTTATATTTTTCTTTTGCGGAATGAAAAGAGCACAGATTTCCCTCCATAACTGCTCTATAGATATTTCCTTCTCAATCCAGTTAGGCCCCCAGCATGGAAAAAAAAAAGTCCTGTAAAAAGTCCCTGCCTATAGTAAAAAATAGTAGCAATAAGATGGATACCTGAAGGCAAGCGAAAATAAGGCAACCCAAAAACAACATGGCGAAGAGCTGTGGAAGCCGAGCTGAAAAACCTGGGGCACAGCTGGGGAACCATTGAAAGACTTGCCAGAAACAGACAGGAGTGGAGGAGCTTCGTCACTGCCCTAAACGCCAGAGTCATAATAGGAACATGATGACGATGATAATATAGTAAAAAATTCTGTGCTGGTTCTGGCCAGCAACATCAGGAACGACACACAATTATTTAATATTCAGGGTTTCACTCTGCAAAGCCTCCACATACCCAAGCCAATGTGAATTCCATGCAGGATCGGGTTCTCTGGGTTGTAGATCACTAAAATGTCAGTGCTTGTTTTGAAATGTCAGCGCAGATATGTTCCTCAACACAATATTTTAGATTCTGATTAGACCAGCGCATTTCTTTCTTCTCAGTATCGTATTCTGGGTTGTACCAGAACATGACTATTTTTAAATGAATGAAAGGTCCGTGAAATACAGCCCTTGATCCTGTAGGACTCTAAGCACCTCTTTGAGGTTCTGAGCTCCCTTAACATCCATTGAAGTCAACACATTGCAGGAGTGAACCCAGAGCTCTTTTGAGCCATGGTAAATGGTCTAGTATTATTTATACAGTGTCATAGCTGAACATGGAACTTCACAGACAGACTCCACCAGCCCCATAGTGTTTATAATCTAAGTAAGATATGATGGTCTATGACCCATCCACACAGCAAATTATCACCAGATCAGTAACTGGGTCTGGCAATGGTTAAGCTCAAAACATTGTTGAGTATGTACAGAAAATGTTAATGTCCACTTACAACTGCTAAATCCATCCATTACCCTTTCTAGATGCTTCATCTACTATGCAGCAGATTTGGTTATGACGGATGTGCATGGATGTGCCACTGTAATTGGTAAACTAGATGTGCCACTGTAATTGGTAAACTAAGTCATCTCCCCACCCATTATTCTGTGGTGAGACCTCTCCCAGTGGTTTTCTGGTTAAGGCACAAAATTGGGAATTGAAGATTGTGATTGGTTCCCCCCGGGGTGTCACTTGGAACTAGGATACCACTGAGTGCCTCCTGTCCCACCAGCCTGGGGTCCCCTTACTCTGTGTTGCTGTGACAGGCTCTGAAGCTCCCTTCCAGCACACACACAGGTAAAGACACACCCAGCTGCAGCTATATTCACACAGATGCTGAGATCATCTTTACATGAGACAGCTCAGCTAAGGAATTGCCCAGGATGCAAGTGCACATCTCCTCTGGAGTATAAACCCAACATTGTATCGTCTTGCACTGCACCAAGAAAGCATAAGCTCATAAAATTCACCCTCTCCCTCAATGTGGAGAGAGAGATGCAACAACTTTCTGCCCCAAATATGAGTTCCACACTGGTTTTAGAGACAAAACAAAACAAGTTTATTAACTACAAAAGATAGATTTTTAATGATTATAAGTGATAGCAAACAGATCAAAGCAGATTACCTTAGTAAATAAACAAAAAATGCAAACTGACCTTAACACGCTGGATAGGTAGGATATAAATCAACAAATTCTCACCTTGAGTGATAAACAGGCTGGCAGATTCTTAAGGCACAAGCTACCATGGCTTTCCCAGGTTTTCATACACAGGCTAAAAATCCTTCTAGCCTGGGGCCATCACTTCCCACAGCTCAGTCTTTGTTCCTCAGGTGTTTCCAGGTGTGTTGTTTCACAGAGAGTGAGGTCCCTCCATGATGTAATTTTCCCCCTTTTATATCTTCTCCCCACTTGCTGGAAAGCTCTTTTGCTGTGACCTGGGTCAAACAGTCCCTATTGTGTAGTGCTAGCTCTGAGAGGTTTCTACTGTACACAGTTCCTGCGGTAATCCTTATGCTTGTGTGCATTTCCTCACTAAGCCATTAACATTGTTTGGCCTTTTTACTGTCGTACCTGAAAGACTGCTTGTGGGTGCTTTCAACCTCATGCCATGTTTCAATAACACATAGATAGCCAAACTTCATAACTTCACATATGACAATAGCACATACAATCCAATGAGATATTACTGTCTAGCAGATCAAGACTTTTAGAATGACACCTCACAAGGCATACTTTGTATAAAGCATATCCTAATTACATGACAGAGGTGACTATTGGGGTGTCAGGGTGTCACAAGGATGGAAATTCTATTCCTGTCATAGAGTGTTCTTGTGTGCCAATAGGCAAGTCACTGTGGTTAGATGTTGGCTGTGTGTGTGTTTATTTAGTGTGCTGTCCCAGCTCTGCGCAGATAGAGGAGATAGCAGACCTTAATTAAACTGCCCCATAAATCCACAGACTCGGTTTTCAGCAAAGGCACCCGGCCAGGTTTATTGTCGATGAAGCACGGTAATAACACCTGGCAGACTCTACGAGGATACTAAGACATGTATGCCCGTGACAATGGACGCAGCTCAGTCAGTGGCAGGACTTTCCACTGCCCCCTAAGCTGAACAAAGGCACTCCCTCTGAGATACCTCTTTATACACCAGGGGTGGGTAAAATATGGCCCGTGGGCCACATCCGGCCCTCAAGCAACCGCTGGGGAGTGGAGTCTGGGGCTTGCTCCACTCCCACACATCAGCCGGGGAGCGGGGTCAGGGCCTGCTCTGCACACGTGTGCTGCAGCTCCCAGAAACAGCAGCATGTCCCCCCTCTGGTTCCTAAGTTTAGGGGCAGCCAGGGGGCTCCGCATGCTGCCCCGTCTGCAGGCACCATCCCTGCAGCTCCCTTGGCTGGGAACTGCAGCCAATGGGAGCTGCAGGGGCGGCACCTGCGGACAGGGCAGCACGCAAAGCTGCCTAGCCATGCCACTGCGTAGGAGCTGGAGGGGGGACATGCCGCTGCTTCCAGAAGCTGCTTGAGGTAAGCGCCACCCAGAACCTGCACCCCTGACTCCCCTCCCCTGCCCCAGCCCTGATCCCCCTCCAGACTTCTGAATCCCTCAGTCCCAGCCCAGAGCACCCTCTTGCACCCCAACCCCCTCATCCCCAGCCCCACCCCAGAGCCTGTACCCCCCAGCCAGAGCCCTCTCCTGCACTCCAACCCCAATTTCATGAGCATTCATGGCCCACCATACAATTTCCATACCCAGATGTGGCCCTCAGGCCAAAAAGTTTGCCCACCCCTGTTATACACCAATACAAACAAGTTACGTATTGTCCTTGACATATCAGGGTGCCACCCTCTGACGTATTAGGGCACCACCCATTGCCTTGAACATGTCTGTTTGATTAAAACATTTTTATTCATCATGCAGTCACCCTGACCTTACCTTTAGGATGAGTCACTGTGTTCCTATTATCTTTGGGAAATATGCTGGTATTGAGGTGTTCTGGTTTGTGTCTTTTGGAATGTGCTTGCGTGAGTGCTCTGTGCCCAGCACCTCTTAGCAATATGTGTTTTTACAATATTAGCCCTTTGCTTGCCAAATGTTGTGAACAGGGCCTACCTCTTGCTTACAACTTAACTTTGCTTTATGTCAGCAAAGCTTTGACTATGTTATTTGAGGCCTCAGGCCTGATACCAGGCCTTTGATACATGGGCTTATGTTTCAGGCCCTCTTCTTACTACGGTCCCTTGCTGCCTCACTTTTCCCCACTTGTGACATGGTACTGTTAACATTTCCCTCCCTCACCTTGTTGTGAGGAAAAACTTATTAATGATATTGTGGTGGTCATATGCTACAATGGTGAGAATCATAAACAAGCCCCTGGATAAAAATAAGTTTTAAAAAAATCACCTTTTGGCAAATACAGCGTGTGCAGTTTTTTACCCACGAAAGCTTATGCCCAAATATATCTGTTAGTCTTTAAGGTGCCACCGGACTCCTTGTTGTTTTTGTGGATACAGACTAACATGGTTACCCCCTGATACTTGTCCCTGTAGAAACCACTGTAATAATTTGAGAAAATACGTTTTTTTCAAAATGCCTAAGGTAAACAACTGTGGACATGCAATATCTTTTTTACCATAGGGAGAGTTCAAGTGGATTCAACCTCACTATGTCTAACTTTTGTTTGTTTTATAGGATGTATATTTACTTTCAAATGTTTTATTATTTTGATTCCATAATATGTTATTTCTTCTGCTACCCATTTCAGTATTCAAGTCAACTCCCCTTTACCATTGTCATATTGATACATTATGCAAGAATCACTGTTTGATCCGGTCTTAAAGATGAAATCTCTAACTGCTACATAATGTACCTTTAGCATCTAAGCATTAGAAATGCATTGGATCAATCTCCTTTCCTATTGTTTGTAGAACCAGAAGTATTCAGCAGAAAAACTAAAAATAAATCTCCAGCCAGCAAAATATGTTTTGTAATATCTTTTGATATAGCATTACCTCAGACTCATTTGAGATAGGGAAATTCAGCTCTATTTTAATAACTCTGGAATTGATGTTTGCTATTTTGGTCACCCATACAGAGGTGAAGTTAGTGTCTGTCGTCTAGACCATTTCAATTGAGCTCATCAATGTGTGGTACCTGAGCACCTTAAAATATTTTGTAGAGCTAGCAAAATCAAATAATGACCATCAAATATCAGCATGTTTTCTTTGTAGTTAATGTCATCAATTTTAATTCTTGTTCTCCTCCACACACAACTATGTGCACTGCTGCCATAGGGTCTTTTTCAAGGTTGAATGGGAATCCTTTTGAGTCTGGCAAATATATATATATCTACATCATTCAGTCTGGGGTAACTTTTAGTCCATTTACCAAAATTGAACCCAATTCCAAATGAGCTCAGTGTTGAGGAACCGTACCTCTTACTCTCCCTTGGGGTGACCATGACCCCTGAAACCCAGCAACATCCCTGTTTTCAGAGCTTCTCTTGGTGCTTATATTGGTTTTACAAAATTTAAGGTGAAATCCTGGCCGTATCGAAGTCAATGGCAAAATTCCCATGGACTTTAATAGGGTCAGGATCTCACCCATAATGTTTTGTCCCTGTTTTTTGTAAATGCTTTGCAAATTGTGGCCTACTGAAGAAGCTGTCAGACAAATGAGGTGGTGAAATTGATAGCAAGCTAGCTGAGCTCATGTGCATTTTAAGACCACCCGCCACAAGACAGATCAGAGGATGCCATCTTGCTGTTCCTCCTCTCCAGAGCAGGGGTCGGCAACCTGCGGCACATGTGCCAAAGGTGGCACGCGAGCCGATTTTTACTGGCATGCTGCTGCCAGCCAGGGTCCCAGTCACCAGCCCCGCTCAGCCCGCTGCCAGCCTGGGTGAACAGAATCCCCGGCCAGCAGCGGGCTGAGCGGGGTTGATGGCCGGGACCGGCTGGCAGGAGCCGGCGGTCAGAACCCCAGACCGGCAGCAGGATAAGTTGCTCAGCCCGCTGCCGGTCTGGGGTTCTGGCTGCCGGCCCCTTGCCAGCGGGGTCCCGGCCATTGGCCCCGCTCAGCATGCTCCTGGCCTGGGATACTAGCCGCCAGCCCCGCTCACCTCGCTGCTGCTCTGGGGTTCCAGCCGCTCGGCCCCCTGCCAGCCATGGTCCGGGCCTCCGGCCCTGCTCAGCCCTCCTGCCAGCCTGGGGTGCTGGCAGCCAGCCCCGGTCTCTGCTCCTGGCCTGGTCCCAGCGCTCTGCAGCCCTTATCAAAAATTACACTACAATTAGCTTAAAAACTTGAAAACTTTGTTTGTATATTACAGTAATTATTAAGACATGTATAATGTTAATAAATACATAGGTTTGATGAAACAAAGTAGTTGTACTTATGTGCCTGTGCTTAATTTGTGTTTTTGATTATTTACCTTCTAAAAAAATTTGGCATGTCTCGCACCCCCAGAAAGGGCATCTCGCATCCCCAGGGGGTGCGTGCACCCCAGGTTAAGAACTACTGCACTAAACTGATAAGATTTGCATTTTAATTTAATTTTAAATGAAGCTTTTGAAACATTTTTAAAACTTTGTTTACTTTACATACAACAATAGTTTAGTTATATAAATAGATTTATTGAGAGAGCCCTTCTAAAAACATTAAAATGTATTATTGGCACGTGAAACCTTAAATTACAGTGAATAAATGAAGACTCGGCACACCACTTCTGAAAGGTTGCCACCCCTGGGCTAGAGCATTCATGAGCTGAATGGAAGAGTGGTCTAATAGTTAAGGCGCTAGCCAGCAATGTGGAAGATCCTTACTCCAGTCTCTACTTCACTTCAGGCTTCTTGTGTGACTTTGGGTAAGTCACTTAGTCTCTCTGGGCCTGGGTTCCCCATTTGTGGAGTGCGGGTGTATCTTCAAAGGTGGTGAGGCTCTCAAATGCTGTGGAAGCGGAGCGGGGTGGGCAGGCTCTGTACCACAGATAGCTATAAGATAATTTTGCTGTTACCACATCCTTTCCCTGTACCTCCTATTTTTGATGTCTTGATATAACTCAGAATGTGAGCTCTTTGAGAAAGAAACAATATTCTACTAAGGCCCTTTCTAAATGAAGGACATTCACAGTCATGGAAATCCCTATTGTAGACACTAGTACTGTAATCCACCACATGTGAAGTATTTCAAACTGGAATAGTGTACTTGGATGTGTTACCAATGTCGTAACATTTAGTTAAAAGGGGGTGAATTTCCATACTGGCTCTAGTGACAGACATTTCAGCTCCGAAGAGCTGACAATCTAGGTTACAAGAAGACACAATAAGTGGATGAAACCAACATGTTGGAGGTGTGGTGGAGGGGAATGGATGTTGTAACCATACAGCAAACAAATTATCATACAATAAGCAGCGGTGTCAGCTCAGTACCTGTCTAGACATCAATGTAGTTAAGGACATGGGCACTGCTGTAATGTGGAAAGGACTGAGGAGTCTATATAGCCGCTACGGCAATGATTCTTGATCAGTGCCTAAGGCACTATTGCACTATAAATAATAAATGAATACAATGATGAGGTGCCCCCCAAAACGTGGACTCTCACTGTTCTTGAAGGCCATTCCAGTGTCTTGTTTGGGTTAAAATAATGAAAATAAAAACATTTTGATTCCTGTTTTTTATAATGCTACAGCAGAGCTGCTCCTAGCCAAGCTATGCTTCTGCAAGAGGAGGAGAGAGAGCAGAGGAGCATTCCCCGCTACCTCCAATCTCTCCAAGCTGCATCTTCTTGACACTCCACCAAGATGCTGGACCAAATATGGGAGCTGTCTGTAACCCCTGCAACGTGTGTCCTGGTTTCTGGGTTTGACAATCTGGTCAGTCTGTGATCCCTTTCAAATTCCATTTTCATATCTATTATTTAACAGCTCAATCAAAATAAGTACTAGAACTGGTGAAATAATGGAAACCATCTTTCAGGAAAATTTTTGAAAATGTCAAAGGTGTTCTTGTTCAGCAGGTTTCACAGAATCTTAGAGCCATAGGATTAGAAGGGACCACAAGGGTCATGTAGTCTAACCCCCTGCCAAGATGCAGGATTTGTTGTGTCTAAACCAGGGGTCGGCAACCTCTGGCATGCAGCTTGCCAGGGTAAGCACCCTGGCGGGCCGGCCAGTTTGTTTACCTGCTGCGTAGGCAGGTTTGGCCGATTACGGCTCCCACTGGCCGTGGTTCACAGCTCCAGGCCAATGGGAGCGGTGGGAAGCTGCGGCCAGCACAACCCTCCCCCATGCCGCTGTCTGTGGACAGTAAGGGGATGGTAAGCTAATAGAATTCTGTCATTCAGGAATCAATTGCAAAGGAGCACAGGACAGAGCTCAGTGTGCTGAGGTGAGCAGGATGGATGGTAGCTAATAAATCACTTCATTACTTCTTGCGTCTCATTGCAGCTGGTATTTGTAGCAGTGTGTATAATCTTATTACTGTACTGCAGTTCTTCTGTATGGCTGTGGGAAGGGGAAATTCATTTCAATCCTTATTCTGTCAGCCTTGCTCATGTTGTATAGTACCTTACTCAGAGCCAGATTCTTGATACCTTTAATCACACTGAATACTCGGGGTAGGATTCTGTGCTGTGCCTCTAAGAGGTGTAACACACCACTTCCAGCTCAGAAGGCATGGGAGGCTAAGGTAGAAGGCATCTTTGTCCTTCCTGATCCTGGGCTGTTCCTGGGGCCCTGTCTATGTTACAGCAGCCTCCCTGGGGCTACCCTATTGGCCACAGCATTGACTGGAATCTCTGCAATGCTATATGCTGTTGGTCTTGCACCCAATGTGCCCCTCCTGTCCTGTCACCCAGTATGCTCCTTACATCAGGGCTCACGATTAGCTCTCTGGAAGGCAGTCATTTGGCTATCTCCTGCTGTGCTTATGCTACGAGAATCCTCCCCGAATCACACACACCAACCAGACAGGAGACTTTTAGTGCCCTTTTATACCACTCCAGCCCTCTGACTCAGTGTAAATGGGCCAGAGTGGAGGTAAGGATCTTGCCCTAGCATTTTACTCTATGAGCAACTACACTGGTATCCACGGGACAAGGCACAGCATCAGGTAATGCTCAATTTAAATAAAGGTTCAGAATTGAGCTCCATTGACTTCAATGGGATTATTTCCAGAGAAAGGTACTGGACCTTGTGAGTAAGTCTGGAAGAATCTGAACTTTTAGATTTTGCTTATCAGGCTAGTGATCTACAGTAAGGACAGGGCTGCAGATGTTTTCTGAGGGAAGATTGTTTTTAAAAAATCTGTTTATGGCTAGCTTGTGAGCTCCTTCCTTACACTAGCTTACACTAGTGAATATTCACATGAGAAGCCACATTGCCATCAGTGCAACTATTTGTGTGAATATTTGCTCACCATTGTCAGGAAGGAGCCCACAATCTGTCTTTTAACAAATGTGTAGTTGCTGAGTTTTGGATCTACATTAGGGTTTTATAGATATTCTGGGCTAGATTGTGACTTGGACTCAATGCCAATGTAAGGGAGTAAGGCCACCTGGTGCTTAGCTTCAGGTGTGTAGGCAGAGGCAGGTTCTGCACACTTATATACTTATCCCCCACCCTAGAGCAAGTGGGTGAGGGAGGGAGTGAAGCTTTGGCAACTTGCTGGGCAGTGCAACTGTTGGTAAAGGCTAGCAACAAATTATACCCCCTTTCTGAAGCAGGAAGGAGAGAGGAATTATGAATCAGAGGTGTGTCTCTGCACGATATCTTGGTGGAGATTATACATCACCCCTTGCTCCAGACTGTGCCTAAAAATACAAACTGATTTTAAAATAACTCTCATTGCCACCAGCAGAAACAGAATCCTTTCAGGTGCTCTCACTGCTGCATAAAGCTTCAGCTTCTCATGTGGGATCTAACACAGCTGCCAATCATAGAAAGTATTAAGTTACCTGGTTTATCCCTCTGATCGTGCACAATTAGTCCATCGAGTGTTTTTGCTAGTTCTTTGTCTCCAATGCTTTCCTTAGAAGAGTATCCACAGAAAAGGGTGGGTGTGGGGTTGGGATAGGGCAGTGGTTCTCAAACTTCATTGCACTGTGACCCCTTCTGACAACAAAAATTATTACACAACCCCATGCCACAGGAGGCCCCGCAAAGATAAGTTGCTTGGGCTTCATCTTCAACCCTGTGATAGGGCTCGGGCTTCAGCAGGGCTGGCATTAGATTTGCTGGGGCCCAGGGCAGAAAGCCCAAGCCCCGCTGCGCAGGACCAAAGCCTGAGGTCCCTGCATAGCTTCAGCACCATGTGGCGGGACCTGGGATTCGGCTTTCTGCCCTGGGCCCCAACGAGTCTAATGCCAGCCCTGGCGACCACATTAAAATGAACTTGGACCCACTTTGGGATCCTGACCCACAGTTTGAGAACTCCTGGGACAGGGCACTGTTCACTTGGTACAAAAAACAGTAGAAAATATGAGGCAAAGACCATGCTTTCTTCAATGTTTGGAAAATCCCAAGCACATTGTGGATGCAACTGGAAAACATAATTAATATTAGGTACTGCAAAATGCTTTTTTTTATTTATACCTCATGCAGTCCTTAATTTCAGTGGATTTACAGTGTAGAATTTGGCCTTATCATTTTTGTGCTAGGAATATTATGTCAATCTGTGAAATGTGTGTCAGTGCAGAGTGTGGGCTTTACTATCTAAAGTTGAAATCATGGAACATCCCAGACCTAGAGTCAGCATTTCAGCTTTTAAACAGAAGCTCAGATCAAAGACAGACATCTCAAGTTCTGATGCACCTCTTTGATTTGGAGATTTCAAAACTATTTTCTCCCACTCTGGCTAAGGCACAAAGTTGCATTTAAAGGTTTATACTCTATTAATGTGTCTTACTACAGCAAACTGACCGGTTATTGCTTTAATGTGTGTAGCTTTTTCCTTTTTACTCTACTGAATTCTCTTTTCTGATTGTTCCTTAGATCTTTTACTGGCTTTGATAACTTCTAAGGAAAAAAGTTTATATGTTATGCATCTTAAATCATTCATTTTCTCATTTGCTGAGTGCTAACGATAGATTTCCCTTTGCGTTTGCTCAAATTGTTAGGGGATTTTAAAATGTTCTTTTTTCTAAAAAAAAAAGGAAATAAAAGATTTCCTGGTGTTCTTTGTGGATGAAAAGTTGGCATTCTATTCAACTACATTATATTATTTAATTGCTTAACACCAATATATTGTATTGAATTTGGTGTAAATATGATGGGTCTGATACATCACTCTCTTAATTTGCTGCCACAAGAGTGTGAACGTGGTGTAACAGAGTGGGGAATCAGGCCCCATGTGTCAATAGGTAGGGAAATAGATTTGACATCAGTTTTTAAATGGAACTCACATATGATTAGAGAGGTAGTGGAATCTCCTTCCTAGGAGGTTTTTAAGGTCAGGCTTGACAAAGGCCTGGCTGGGATGATTTAGTTGGGGATTGGTCCTGCTTTGAGCCAGGGGTTGGACTAGATGACCTCCTGAGGTCCCTTCCAACCCTGATATTATATGATTCTATGAGATTGATGGTGAGTTCTGCTGAAAAATGAATGGCATGACATGGCCCTGTGTTTTTTGAACCATGCTCCTCATCACTGTTTACACTGTTTACTTTAGCAGTCCGATCAGGTGCCACTTAAAACAACCTTTTAGTACTGATAGCAAGAAAATTTTGGATCTCATCTTTACCAGCTATAAGCTAAATTGAGAGTTTACTCTCAGCCCCGGATAAAGGGTGACACTACCCTAAAGGAAGCTCTGGGGAGAGAGTATGATCCAGACATCTCACTGAATAATGGTTTCTCTGGAGCTCCTGTTTTATGTAGCGTGAAGGACATATGCTGTTAGTTCATTACCGGATGTGGTATATTCCGCTCCCCGCTCCACACTTCTTCATGTCCAGCCAGCTATGCTCGCTGGGCCATAGGCTGGGGCAGAACCATAAATTCATAGATTCTAGGACTGGAAGGGACCTCAAGAGGTCATCTAGTCCAATCCCCTGCCCTCATGGCAGGACCAAATACTGTCTAGACCATCCCTGATAGACATTTATCTAACCTATTCTTAAATATCTACAGAGATGGAGATTCCACAACCTCCCTAGGCAATTTAGTCCAGTGTTTAACCTCCCTGACAGTTAGGAACTTTTTCCTAATGTCCAACCTAAACCTCCCTTGCTGCAGTTTAAACCCATTGCTTCTTGTTCTATCCTTAGAGGCTAAGGTGAACAAGTTTTCTCCCTCCTCCTTATGACACCCTTTTAGATACCTGGAAACGGCTATCATGTCCCCTCTCAGTCTTCTCTTTTCCAAACTAAACAAACCCAATTCTTTCAGCCTTCCTTCATAGGTCATGTTCTCAAGACCTTTAATCATTCTTGTTGCTCTTCTCTGGACCCTCTCCAATTTCTCCACATCTTTCTTGAAATACAGTGCCCAGAACTGGACACAATACTCCAGTTGAGGCCTAACCAGCGCAGAATAGAGCAGAAGAATGACTTCCTGTGTCTTGCTCACAACACACCTGTTAATGCATCCCAGAATCATGTTTGCTCTTTTTGTAACAGCATCACACTGTTGACTCATATTTAGCTTGTGGTCCACTATAACCCTTAGATCCGTTTCTGCCGTTCTCCTTCCTAGACAGTCACTTCCCATTCTGTATGTGTGAAACTGATTTTTCCTTCCTAAGTGGAGTACTTTGCATTTGTCTTTGTTAAACTTCATCCTGTTTACCTCAGACCATTTCTCCAATTTGTCCAGATCATTTTGAATTATGACCTCGTCCTCCAAAGCAGTTGCAATCCCTCCCAGTTTGGTATCATCTGCAAACTTAATAAGCGTACTTTCTATGCCAATATTTAAGTCGTTGATGAAGATATTGAACAGAGCCGGTCCCAAAACAGACCCCTGCGGAACCCCACTTGTTATACCTTTGCAGCAGGATTGGGAACCATTAATAACTATTCTCTGAGTACGGTTATCCAGCCAGTTATGCACCCACCTTATAGTAGCCGCATCTAAATTGTATTTGCCTAGTTTATTGATCAGAATATCATGCGAGACCGTATCAAATGCCTTACTAAAGTCTAGGTGTACCACATCCACCACTTCTCCCTTATCCACAAGACTCGTTATCCTATCAAAGAAAGCTATCAGATTGGTTTGACATAATTTATTCTTTACAAATCCATGCTGACTTTTCCCTATCACCTTCCAAGTGTTTGCAGATGATTTCCTTAATTACTTGCTCCATTATCTTCCCTGGCACTGAAGTTAAACTAACTGGTCTGTAGTTTCCTGGGTTGTTTTTATTTCCCTTTTTATAGATGGGCACTATATTTGCCCTTTTCCACTCTTCTGGAATCTCTCTCGTCTCCCATGATTTTCCAAAGATAATAGCTAGAGGCTCAGATACCTCCTCTATTAGCTCCTTGAATATTCTAGGATGCATTTCATCAGGCCCTGGTGACTTGCAGGCATCTAACTTTTCTCAGTGATTTTTAACTTGTTCTTTTTTTATTTTATCTTCTAAACCTACCCCCTTCACATTGGCATTCACTATGTTAGGCATTCCTTCAGACTTCTCAGTGAAGACCGAAACAAAGAAGTCATTAAGCATTTCTGCCATTTCCAAGTTTTCTGTTACTGTTTCTCCCTCCTCACTGAGCAGTGGGCCTACCCTGTCCTTGGTCTTCCTCTTGCTTCTAATGTATTGATAAAAAGTCTTCTTGTTTCCCTTTATTCCTGTAGCTAGTTTGAGCTCATTTTGTGCCTTTGCCTTTCTAATCTTGCCCCTGCATTCCTGTGTTGTTTGCCTATATTCATCCTTTGTAATCTGTCCTAGTTTCCATTTTTTATATGACTCCTTTTTATTTTTTAGATCATGCAAGATCTCGTGGTTAAGCCAAGGTGGTCTTCTGCCACATTTTCTATCTTTCCTACCCAGTGGAATAGCTTGCTTTTGGGCCCTTAATAGTGTCCCTTTGAAAAACTGCCAACTCTCCTCAGTTGTTTTTCCCCTCAGTCTTGATTCCCATGGGACCTTACCTATCAGCTCTTTGAGCTTACCAAAATCCACCTTCCTGAAATCCATTGTCTCTATTTTGCTGTACTCCCTTCTACCCTTCCTTAGAATTGCAAACTCTATGATTTCATGATCACTTTCACCCAAGCTGCCTTCTACTTTCAAATTCTCAACGAGTTCCTCCCTATTTGTTAAAATCAAGTCTAGAACAGCTTTCTCCCTAGTAGCTTTTTCAACCTTCTGAAATAAAAATTTGTCTGCAATGCAGTCCAAGAACTTATTGGATAGTCTGTGCCCTGCTGTGTTATTTTCCCAACATATATCTTGATAGTTGAAGTCCCCCATCACCACCAAATCTTGGGCTTTGGATGATTTTGTTAGTTGTTTAAAAAAAGCCTCATCCACCTCTTCTACCTGGTTAGGTGGCCTGTCGCAGACTCCTAGCATGACATCACCCTTGTTTTTTTACCCCTTTTAGCCTAACCCAGAGACTCTCAACACTTCCGTCTCCTATGTCCTTAGTCCACCTCAGTCCAAGTGTGTACATTTTTCATAGATAAGGCAACACCTCCTCCCTTTTTTCCCTGTCTATCCTTCCTGAGCAAGCTGTACCCATCCACACCAACATTCCAATCATGTGTATTATCCCCCAAGTTTTAGTGATACCAACAATGTCATAGTTGTATTTATTTATTAGCACTTCCAGTTCTTCCTGCTTATGACCCATACTTCTCGCATTTGTATATAGGCATCTAAGATACTGGTTTGATCTTGCCTCCCATGTATCTGCCTACTCCATCCCCCATCCTGCCCTTATCCCGCTTCGTTGCTCACATTGTGAGGAATAGCAGGCATGATTCCTCTGCTCTCTCCCACCACCATGCCTGGGCTCGGGGTCTTCAGGAGGTCCTCCATGATCTTGCAGGACCTTACTACCATGCACAGCCACACAAGTCTTGCCCATAATCTAGCACAATGTCTTCTGTTTACTAAAAACTACAGAACGATACAATTAAACTGCTAAATCAATTGGTAGTATATACCAAATAGCTACAGTAATGGATAGCACGGCTATATTGAATAATATGTTGTAACGGCATAGTAAAATATATTGCAAAAACAATATGCCATGCTTGACAAAATTTCATCTTGAGATACCAGTAATGTTTATGGTTTGTTTTGTCTTTTATATATTCTCATTACAGTGAGAGAATATGTTTTTGGAAATTGATCCATAATATAGGATATGTTATATTTTCAGCAATAAAACATTACCCATGGAAGAGAGCAGAGGGAACTCTAGATTGTTACCACAATGTGAATCTCCCTTTGCTAGCTAAAAAAACAGTAGTTTTCTAAAGCGAAACCCTTGGAGGAAATCATATGTAGAGCTGGGTTGGATTCCAGGCTGGTGCAGAATAGGATTGTAGTCCATCTGTTGTTAACCTCCTATCACCAGAGGCAAAACATTGTTTTCTCTCTTTAATGGCTCTCTCCGGGAGGAAGGGGGTCAAAAATAATATGTGAGATATATTTTATATCAAAGAGCCTTATAGAGAAAACATTTTGTGAATGAGCTCAGCAGTAGAAAATTAAAGTCTCCTAAGTGTCCTAGAAAAATGTGAATGTGTATATAGGATAGCAGAATATTGCACAGTGAACAGTGTTCCAAAAGGAATGGTATCAGAGGGGTAGCCATGTTAGTCTGAATCTGTAAAAAGCAACAG